>NC_041400.2:108098300-108263300 GCF_900747795.2 Erpetoichthys calabaricus | reverse complement strand
GTGAGTCAGTCAGTCAGTCAGTCAGTCAGTGAGGGCTTTGCCTTTTATTAGTATAGATATAACATCCTGTGGCACCCGGACGGGGCTCATGCCCAGCTGGGACACCCAGGAAGACAGGAGGATGGCTCATTCCTCCTCCAGACCGTCGAGGGGGCGTCCGCCCTGGTTGCATTGAGGGCCACGGGTACAGAGCTTGGAAGCTGTACCCTGTAGGGGCCCGTGGTCACCGCCAGGGGGCGCCCTGATGCCTTGGGGACTCTGGACCCCAGCACTTCCGCCACACCCGGAAGTGCTGGGGGGAAGAAAAGAGGGGACACCCGGAGTGCTTCTGGGTACACAGCCAGCACTTCTGCCACACTGGGGAGTGCCAGTGGAAGATTGCCGGGGAGCACCTGGAGCACATTCGGGTGTGTATAAAAGGGGCCGCCTCCCTTCAGACGGAGACAAGAGTTGGGAGGAAGTCCGATGATGTCGGGTGGAAGGCAAGGAGGCAGCCTGAAGTAGACATTGTTGTGTGGCCAGGACTTTGGGGTCTTTGGGGTTGGTGAGCACAATAAGAATTATGTACATATTGTAAATAAATGTGCGTTGGGTGACATGAGCGTGTCTGCCTGTCTGTGTCCGAGCCAGTCTCCACAATACATACATAGATAAATATAATTCTGGCAGCAATAAACATCTCTATGTTTGGCTCAATTTTCTCTGTTCAAAGGAAAAATCCATCCATCAGTTAATTTTTGTAACCCACTTATCCAGGGCAAGGTCGCTGGGAAACTGGAGCCTATCCCTGAAAGCATAGGGAAAAGGTATTATGGTCTACCTGAATGTCTTTGGACTGCTGGAGGAAACCCAAGCAGAAATAGGTTACTGTAAATATTTCTAATAGAGTATTTATTATTAATGTGTAAAATTACATATGTTACTACAATTTATTTTTCTGCATATGATAACTGACATACATTGATTCCCTTCCACTTTTACATACAGTATTTACTCTGTTAGGCTTTATCAGCCACTGATTTAATTAACAACATACTGTTCTAAAAACTTATTGTTCTAAAAACTGTATTTGGTGGCACACAAATAAAAACTATTCATAAAATACAATAGTAAAAAAAAATGAACTTCTTTAATTTTCTTTTAATGCTTTAACATTGAAATACTACATAGTAAAATGTCTTTCTGTTTGCCTTTTACTTTCTGCCGTAAGTTAAATGATGACATTAGAAATAGAAAAGACTTTATACAGTATATCCTTATAGCTAATGGATAGATCTGATGGAGGTGTCCGAGAGGAGAATGCTGAAAAAGCTCCTTAGTATCATGGACAACCTCTCTCACCCCATGCACGCCTCCTTGTGGAACCATCAGAGCACACACAGCAAAAGACTCATTGCCCCCAAATGCAGAACCGAACGCCACAGGAGATATTTTCTACATGTGGCAATAAGGCTTTATAACTCCTCTTCGTTCTGTAGGTGATCTTTACAGCCTTTATGGTGGTATGTTAGTCCCATCCTGTCATCACAAGCGGCTAGCTCATTTTACTTAGGCACAAGTACAATGTCACTTTTCATAACCTAGACTAATAATCTGTTTTTAATAATACTCTTTTATATTTTTGTATATTTGCACAATTGTCATATGCTTGTCATATGCCGTCGTATTTTTGTACATTTGCACAACTGTCATATTTTTGTATATTTGCACAATTACTATTTTTTTTTTTCTTTTTAAATCTTCATTGTACTATCTTTATTACTCTTGTTGCACTGAACATGCAAATGACATAAGAATTTCCCTCGGGATGAATAAAGTTCTTATCTTATCATATCTTAGTTATTACAGTACTTGTATATTGTAAACCATGAGGTTGTCAATTTAGGCCCCTCCACTGCACTCTACCATGTGTTATGTTTACCCACAAAAAAGCAAGTCAAAAACATTGAATTTTTTTAACAAGAAACAAGTGTAACAGGAACATGGTAATACCAAAATGTCAACATAAATACAGTAGGAAAGATATGTCTCATATCTGCTGCTATACCGATGCAGATTTAGTACATGTTCTTCATATGATATGTTTTGACACAGTCATCAACAAACACAGCCCAACATTGCAAGCAGGACAGTAGAAGCATGTTTCTTTGCACACTTTTCTTATAGTAATTTTTCTGATGCTTATGCATAAGAGGATAGAATGTCAGTACCTTACACACATGATCAATACTGCCCACAGCGCAACGCTTAGTGACTTACACATTTCTGCAGTCATGAACATTGATAGTTACAGCATTATGAACAGTGCTTAGGAGGGTAACATCTTTCTTTTCTTTCCACCTTGAACATAATCATTTTACATATTTGCCGTACTAAAGATTCACGCAGCTGCATTCACCAGGCATATCATGGCAGTTCGGTCATACAGTGTTGTGTACATCAGTTTCACTGTCCATGTTAATATTTGATGACCAAGTGACATTGTTGTCACTGTAGGATTTTTGATGATTACCAATCTATAACACACCCACCCAAAAGGATGCAATAATAAAGTGGGACTTTAAAATAAATACAAACATAAATTTTAACCTGGTTAATTAATTATCAGTTTTGCCTTAGGCAATAACGGCAATTAATCAAATAATTTGACAAGGCTCCAAACGTTATTTACCTTACCTTCCTCTGTTGTAGGAGATGTGTCTTCAGTCTTTAAACTTGTATTAAGTTAACTGAAACACACTAATTTTAAGGAATAGAATAATACAATTTATTAATAAACACAAGGATTATAGAAGTATGATAAATGTATATATCAGGACTAGGCAAGTTAAAGCGTTATTATCGCATTAACACATTAATTAATTAACGGCAACAATTATTTTATCATGTGTTAATGCAGTTTTTGTTATTATTTTTATTTTTATTTTGAAAGTCTCAGTTTCGCTAGCGATCAATAAAGATCAGTGATTTTCTTGTTACATTGCTTTTTGATATGCTTTTGCTAGAAGGAAAGTTAGCTTTGTTGATTTGACCTCGATTTCCTGTGCGTGCATGAGTAGTGAAGAGCAGACAGCTTCTAAAATGACATGTGGAGAGATACCAAAGTGAATGCCCAAAGCAAAATAATCCGTGGAAGACTTTATTCATATTATCGTTGAATTGGAGTCTTGATTTGTCGCACTCCGATTTTAATGCAAGTGATCTGGAGATGTAGATCGAAAACGAAAGTGAGGTGCCCAGCTGATCATGGTGGAAAGACAGACACTTACGATGATAGGAAGTACAAACCATATTGCGTCTCATGGCAACTGCCACCCCCGCGCACTTATCTCACAAAGACAGGCAGGCAGCCAGCCCCCTGTGCATTCCTGCTGGCCAGTCAAGCCGCCCCCCATGCAGCCACTGCTGCCTTAACTCTTTTAGGGCGGATGTTGACTTTTGTCGAGAGGAGGGGTTGAGGGTGAATGTCGACAAAAGTCGACATCCTGCGATAGAGGGCGACAATCAGCTGTTAATGGCGACAAAACTCACAGTCACGTCACAGGCATTCCCACTGTGCTTGGAGGAATGTTAGACTCATTGACTCGGCAACTAATCCTTGCGTATCCGTGAGTTGCGAAATGTAAACAAATGTAAACAAAGGCAAGATGGCATCGACATCTTACAAAGGAGCGAAGCGAGTGCAGAAACAAAATACTCGGCAGACGATGTTTTGCGCATTATCGCTGAGTTGGACTCTGATTTTTCAGAATCGGATTTTATTGACAGTGATCAGATTGAGCAAGAGAGTGAGAAGACGACATCAGCTGATCGGACACCAGCCGATGCTGCCCCAGCTGATCGCATTCACGCAGCCGATGCACCTACAGCAAGGTTCGCATGGGAGAAATACCAGACATTGATCCGCGGGAGCCGTACTGGCTACCGGACTTCACAGAATAAACAGAAGCAAATCCCAAGGAGTGAGCCAGGCTATAACCCCATGTATAAAGTTTAGCCCCTGCTTGACATTGCGGAACCAACATATAAACAATTTTATCAGCCTGGCCATGATTTGTCTGTGCATGAATCTATAATAAAATAAAAGGGATGCCTTTTTTTCTGCCAATATATGCTAGACAAGCCCACAAAGTATGGCATAAAGGATTTTGTACTGGCATAAGCAAACACTGGTTTCTGCCTGAAAGTAATTACATATACAGGAAAGTATTTCCTTCAAAGAGAGAACTGTCCCTTGACAAGTCAGGTTGTTCTGGAGCTGCTTCAGGGCTATGAACATTTGGGTCATGTTGTGTGCATGGACAATTTTTACACTTGCCCAGAATTGTTCATGGAGCTACAGAGCAGCGGAATTGGAGCTTGTGGCACAGTGAGGGTGAACAGGAGACACATGGCTTCACAGTTGAAGCCAGACAGGCTGAAAATGAAAAGAGGTGACAATACTGTTTTCATGCAGGCAGAAAACTTGGTGGCAGTGGCATGGCATGATGTCAAATGGGTGACTTGTCTCTCTACAGTACACACTAACAATATACGTGAGAAAGTGCAGCAACAGACAATTGAAAAGGAGGCACCAAAGCATCACATATTGTAAGCAGTGCAACCTGGCAATGCATGCAATTGGCTACTTTGAGTGATATCATACTTTGCAGGAGTTTGCTGTGTAACATGTATGTGATATGTATGTGAAATCATAGTATGTAATCATAGTATACAACATGCTAGACAGTAACATTTGTCAAAAGTAAATATTTTCTGTTGATTTGTTATGTTAAACAATTGCTTTGTGTTCTTTTTTAAAAAATGTTAGTTTTTGGAAAAATATTCTGCCCTGGGAGAAAAGAAACAAAAAAAAAAAATTAGCCCTAAAAGAGTTAAACTGCAAACAGGCGCCAACAGCAGGCACAGCAGGCAGCAACAGACATTTTATGTTGATTTATGTGTGAGTTTTTTGGAAAACATATTAGCCCTCAAAGAGCTGATACTGAGCATAGACTGTTTATGCTGCTCCCTGATAAAAGAAAATGTTTCTGCTGGTATGTGTTCAGATAAAAAAGAAAACAGATTTAGAAATGTTAACTTGCTGTTGCTCGGAAGGTGCCTGTTATAATGTTATGATTGTGGCTCTGGACTCTGAGGGTAACTTGTTTTTCTATAACAAACTAGATAAAATGTTAATGCCCTGGCAGTGGCAAATAGCTTTGGTTTTATATTTGATTTGATTACAATAATGTTTAAGTTGAGATTTACAAGAAGTATTTTAACTGCTACTATGTAAAGGGAATACTGCTGTTAAAAAGCACCTCATTTGTTTAAAGTGTTTGCAAACCAAAATACACGCAATACACTACTCTTGAGTTCATTATTGAATTTTGCGCATAAAAATGTGATTGTTGTGATTGTCTTTGATTAATCGCATACAATCATGTGATTAATCACGATTAAAAATTTTAATCGTTGTCCAGCATTAGTATATACTGTATATATATACAGTATATATATACAGTATATATATATATATATATATATATATAGATGACACTCCTTTTAAGGATCATAATAATACAATTTATTAATAAACACAAGGATTATAGAAGTATGATAAATATATATATATATATATATATATATATATATATATATATATATATATATATATATATATATATATATATATATATATAGACGTAGAAGACTGGATGTAGACTGACAAGACAGACAAACATATAACATACACTGGCTGTTTATTGGTTATTTAGAGGTCTAATTTATCTTGGCACAGACAATTAGTTTTACGATACCAAGTCTTTATGGATGATGTTCGATGTTGTGTGGAGTTGTTGCTTTGTTGTTGCTCTGTGTTCAAATGGAGAAAACTTCATTTGTTGGATTCTTCATGATCCTTTGTGCTGTTCTGTAGTGCGACTTTCTCAGCCTGCTTTTTGCTGCTAGGCCCTTTGCTGTGCATTCTGCAACTTAGGAAAAAGTGTTACTTTTTCTGGCATAAGAGTTTAGATGCTGAAGTTCCCTTCTTGAACTTATGGCTGCTTCTCAGCCTTCAGACTGGCTCACTGTTTAGCTTGGCAAACTGTATCTTAAATCTAAGGTTCACAAAGAGAACAGTTTGTCGGGTTAAGCTCTCCAAGGAAGAGTGGCTAATAACGTTTTAGTTGTCAGAGACTTGGTTTCAGACAGTAATTTCACATTGTTCACCATCCCTGAGAGAATCCCAGAGAGGGTGCCATGAGAGAATCCCCAGGCAGTTCAGTGAGTATTCAGCAAATATCCCAGAAGGCTTCTTCAGGATGGTGCAGAATTTTTTAAGGGGTGGTTGAGCTTTCTCCTGATTGGATCACATCCAGTTATAAAATCAGTGTTTTCTGGTAGGCTAGTTCTTCTGTCCATCATAGTTTTCATCCCAGCAAAATACAGGTCTTTGTCCTTGCTTGAGTCTATTTCGTGCCTTCTGGTTAAGAGGTTTGCAGAGGGACCTCTGGAAAGATAGAAGTGCCACTCTGATTTACACCTTTGTTTTCAGCTGTAGTACTGGCAGATCCTGGTACAAGGATTTAGTTTGGAATGCAAGTGGTGGAAGGTTAGCTGGATGCCTGCATCCCTGTTGAATCTGATTTCTTAACAGACCTGGGATGCCATGATAGCCCAGCAGAATGAGAAATGGCCACTTTATCCTACAAAACTATTGTTTCATTCAACTAATGGCTTAGTTTTAGCTTGTTTTATTTCAGTTTGTTTTAAAAGTGGATTTACATTTCTTCATTTAGATGCCATTGTGTGTTTTGGTTGAAAGCTCCTCCCCACTTATGAATATTGATAGGTTACCATCAAGTGGCAAAATGCATAATAAATATTCATGATTCTTTTTTGCAGCAAGGTGTTATTTTTATCCACTAGATGGCAGCAGAATATTGTTCTGAGTGCTGTGTGCTTAACAAAGTACTAACAAACAATAGAGCTTATCCCCAGAGATACCTGGGCTTAACCATTTTTTGAACAGAATTCTGAGCCAGAGAGACACTTGGGGTTAATGCTAAGGAGATTAATCATGTTATTTACTAACTTTTCCATGACTTAGTAGTGGAAAAAATACAAAGACTTATGAGTTGTGACTTACTTTATATAAAAGATAGTTTCAGATAAATAAAAAAACAAAAACATAGAAATACAAAATTCAATATAAAGCCTGTATGGCCAATGCAAATCAAGATTTTACTTATATGGTATATCAAGCTTTGTTACATCCATTTCAATTACTTTTTTGTCTTAATTGAAATCCTGAAAAGAATAACTTTAAAACATAGTAATGTGAAGATGTTTTTTTTAATTGCACAACAAGACTCTTTTATACTTAGAACCTGTTACTAGGTATTGAGTGCAGTTTTTCATAGTATCAAATGGAGGGTACTATACTCTGTTTTGGACATACCAAGTATATCTCACTTCTCACTGCTAAGGAAAAAACAACAGTCATTGCCTTTTAACATAACTAAAAGGTTATGTTAAGGGTCATGTTGTGTTTTCTTGCTGGTGTTTAACTGTTTGATTTATGTCTATCTCTAATGCAAATACAGTTTTAGCTTCTTTTTTTCTTATTGGATACGCTGCATGGTGCATGTAATTGCTTTTAAAATATTGCTTTCAGTACAATATGAAAAAAAACATTATTTAAGTGTGCTGTGGAAAGGTGGTACATCATGGAAAGTCCGTTATGATTTTCAATACATTACTGACACTTCCTATATAAATAATAGACTTTCAAGCTGGTAATGCTAATTTGGAGTACTATCAGAACTGTTAATTTTTATTGTCAGTGTTCATGAAGGTTCCATGACTGATGTAAATTTTTCAGTAATTTTAGGTACATTGAATATAAAATACAATTGGTTCTTTATAACAGAAAATACTGGTTTAAATCTCTTTAAAAATTTACTTCAGCCTTCCTTATATGATAATAACATGCAGTTTGTCCTAACTACACTATAGGTGCAAGTTTATCTGTATGATATTATGCTGAAAATGTTTCCTGTTGTTATCTGCCTAAACAGAGGATGTGGAAACAAGTGTAGTTTGGCCTTGTTTCCTTTCCTCATCATTTTTCAGTCTGTTTTATTTATATATTATTTTTTGAAAGAAAAACGTTTTATTAGGCATTTTGTAAATTCATGTCTGATTCTCCTTATCTGTTACTAAAGCATACCAGATTTTTTCACGTTATATTTGTCTCACATTCATTTTCTTTGTCTTTCTTACTCTTTTAGTCAAGTCCATCATCTCCTGAACCCGCTAGCCTTCATGCTGAAGATATTAGTACATCCAATGGACCTAAGCCTGCTGAGATTTTATTAGAGGATGATCGTGAAGATCTTTTTGCTGGTAATTTTTTTTCTTCAAGGTTGCAAATATTAATATTTGTGGAGTTGTTTTTATATTACAAGCACATGCACAAAAATAATCTCTGGGATGTTTCATATCTCATTATATTCATTTCAGAACTTGAAATTCAGAGTGTAAGTGCAGGTATCCCACACAAGTTTAGTAATTCCTGCAAATTAGGATTTTTGATACTCAAACTTCTTTTTTAAATCACTGTTTTATAATTGTGCCTTCTTTGTTACTTGGCAATTTGTTTATTGTTTTCATTATTTACATTTTGTAAGGTTGCATGCATAGCTTGTCATTTCCCTGTTGCAGTTATTCTTGACCAGAACATGAAGCTGCAGAATTTGGCAGTCGACTTTTTATTGGAGCTGGAAAATCAAGCAGTAGAAGCAGAGAATGAGGCCACCACATGATGCCCTGTGTTTAAACTGCACTTTAGAAGGAACTTGACTAAACCTAAGGCTAAAAACAGGTTGCAATATATTCATACACTGAAATCAATACAGAAATTCAGGAAATTGACTTTGATGTTTAGTGAATTTGTACTTGGTTTCACTTCTTTTTATTTGATGCACTGTTTGCTGCCAGTTTGTGGCTGTGTTGTCACTAAACTTTAAGACATTCATAATCATCATTTGTTTAAAATGGCTGTGGTGGTGTGGCTGCATTTAAACCTGAATTAGAAAAGTAAAAACAGTGACACACACAAAAAAATAAACAATGATTAAAGGTAATTTTCAAGAAATCCAACTGTAGATATACATATGGTTATGGCTGCTAACTGTCTAACTCTGAAAAATGACATTTTAGAATTAAAACTAGGACTTTGTAGGATGCTTTTTCCTATGATACCACAGTTCACCTTTACATTCTTTTAAAATTGTCCTTTGGTTTTGGCAACACTTCATGTTAATCTCAAAGCATACATGTTTACTGGCAAACTAATAATAGTCCTAGTCAGTCATTGTCCAACCCGCTATATCCTAACACAGGGTCGCGGGGGTCTGCAGGAGCCAATCCCAGCCAGCACAGGGTACAAGGCAGGAACAAATCCCGGGCAGGGCGCCAGCCCACCCCAGGGCATACACACACACACACACACACACACACCAAGCACACACTAAGGACAATTTAGGATCGCCAATGCACCTAAACTGCATGTCTTTGGACTGTGGGAGGAAACCGGACACGGGGAGAACATGCAAACTCCACGCAGGGAGGACCCAGGAAGCGAACCCAGGTCTCCTTACCTGACCATTGTGCTGCCCATATTAGTCCTAGTCATTTTCAAACCCACTTACTCCATTTCAGAGGTGCAGGGAGGAAGAGCCTATCCTCTTATACCAGCTCCCCAAACCTGACACAGACAGACTCAGACACAAGTTCACAAGCACAGCACAGGCTTTATTTAGTGGGAAAAGCGTCTCTCATTTCCCACAGCACAGTCACAAGACAAAGCACAAGCACAATAAATTAATCTTTCTTTCTTTCTTTCTTTCTTTCTTTCTTTCTTTCTTTCTTTCTTTCTTTCTTTCTTTCTTTCTTTCTTTCTTTCTTTCTTTCTTTCTTTGTCTTTGCCTTTCTCTCTCTCTCACTTTCTTTGTCTCTGTCCACCTCCACTCTGGATGGATGGATGGTGGAAGCTCAATAATGTAGGGCTATGCAGTCCCTTCAGCACTCCCTGGCGTCACCCACAGAACGCAACAGGGCTGTCCCAAACTCAAACTCCCATGAAGGCCTGTGGGAATCCGAGGAACTGCTGCAATCCAGGGGGGCTGCCATCTAGCGCTTCGGGTAGGGGAATGCCCCGTGTAATGTTCTCTCTCCCAGTAATTCCATTAAAAAGGTGTCCTAGCTGGGCAAAGGCGCTGGCCGACTGCCACACTCTTTAATTTTATACCCAAACATAAATGGCTCTTATTCTGCTTATGTAATAAAGAAACTACAAATGGCTAAACAGTAAGAAAGTACAATACTCCAATACCAACTAAATTTAAGAATTTCCTTTGGGATGAATAAAATTCTTATCTTAATCTTAAATAAAACACAAAAAAATTGTGCTTTAGAGATTTCTCTCCAAACACCTGGATTTTACAGTGTATAACCAAGGCAATTTATAATGCACAACCCTGGAATTGAACCTTCTTTTCTGCAGCAGTCTGTCAGCTATCATTGTACCAGGTTTGGATGTCATATCCCACAGCATTACACAGTTATACTGTTTGACACACACCCCCTTTTTGGAAACATTGAGTCTCTTGCACCTAAACAGTTTCTCAAAACAAGTATTTCAGTTGCAGTTACATATTGTTAGAAAAAAAAATTATATGCACTACCAGTCAAACGTTTTAGTACACCCAGGTTTTTAAAGTTTTTATGGAAATGCATGCAGTTGAATGTTTTAATATTTATGAAATAAGGGCATAGAACAAATAAACAATGGCAAATAAAAAAAGAAAGGAATCATTAAGTGCACAATATTTTATTCATATTTTTGATTTGTCACAGTAGCTGCCTTTTGATGATATCACAGCCATACTGAGGTAACACTTTTGATTCTTCCAGTCTGCACTAATCCACAGCCAGTATATCAAGGCCCTATTTGTCCTTTAAGGAATGGCTTTGTTACTGCCACTCGCCCTGTCAAACCTACAGCACAAAGTCTCCTCTTCACAGTTCAAACAGAGACTTGCTTTTGTCAGCCACTGTTAAGCTGTGCTTGAAGCTGTTGTGCTGTGAAGCACCTGTCACTCAAGTTGGTGACCCACAGAAACTTGTCTTCTGATTGGGTTGTGACTTTGGGTCTGCCAGATCTCTTCCTATTAGAGTTACTTCCAGTTTCCAATTGCCTTTTGATTTATGTAGGGCACCATACTCACTGACACTTTTATTTTCTTTTTTTAATTTCTCTAAATGAAAGCCCTTCACTTTTGCACATTATCATTGGAATTTACAACTTTCTACAGTGTGTAATATTGTTCAAGTAGTACGTCAGAGGATGTAGTAACACAGTCTGTTCCAACACTGCTTTAAAACAGAGAGGGTTTTTAAGTAATTAACAAAAGTTGGGACACCTGAACAAATTGTTTGTTTTAACTTGCATGGCCTAATTTACTTTAATTGCCACAGAACATTTGTAGGTTGTAACCTATTAGTTGTTCCCTGAAGAAAGCCCATTTGTAATATTCTGAAATTTCCTTTTTTTTTAATTTTTGCTAACATAAGCTTTAAATTTAAACCTAGCAGTTTACTGCTTACCTTTTCACCTTTTTTAAGTCATTCATTTCAGCTGATTAAATTAGAACTATGCATGTGTAATTATATACTCATCCAAAGCTTTACTTTCAAAATTATTTTTCATGGCAGTCCTTGAAACAATTTCTGTTTGCCAAATGACACAGTGAAACATATTTTGAATAACTGATTGGGATTCTGCCATTTTCACATCTTCTCTTGCCTTCTGTTTCTACTGTAGCTATTGCCCCACAGAAGTTTTGGGTGTTTTTATTTATAGTAATTTACTTTTTGTTGTTGTTTTCTTGTTTCATGTTTGGAATAAACTAAGTGTAAATATATACATGTTTATACCAACTTCGTCCCAAGATGGGGACAATCCCTTTGATTGCAATCCTTGCTTGCAATCCTTGGTGTAGGGCAGGAAACAATACTATACAATACAATTTATTTTGTATAGCCCAAAATCACACAAGAAAGTGCCGCAATGGGCTTTAACAGGCCCTGGCTTTTGACAGCCCCCCAGCCTTAACTCTCTAAGAAGACAAGGAAAAACTCCAAAAAAAATCCCTTGTAGGGAAAAAAATGGAAGAAACCTTGGGAAAGGCAGTTCAAAAAGAGACTTCTTTCCAGGTAGGTTGGGCGTGCAATAGGTGTCAAAAAAAGGGGGTAAATACAATACAATACAATACACAGAACAGAACACAAGTAATCCTCAATACAATATAATAGTGGAATAGGAATATTACAAGTACAGAGTAGAATTCAACAGTAGATGATATTACATAATACGATTTGGATTTGTTCAGAGTCCTGGAGACCTCGGCCATCAAGCTGCCTTGCCCTATTGGCCAATCCACAGCTGAGTCAGTGCTGGGCCAGCCAATCCAATGAAAGGACCCCTCTACCCAATGATTCCTGCGATCCTCCATCAGAGGTGACTTTACCTTAGGCAGGCCCTGGATAGAACCTCCCAGAGCTGGTTGCACACACCACCCATGCACCTAAACCAGTTTTTCTTAGCCAGTTTTGGGTCACAGGTTGCTGCCGTTGTGTTGCAAGAATATGAGACTTGTTCACAGAATAAGCCACCAAAGCCCCGTCTTTTCCACTGATTCTAATCATGCTTTCTGTAACCCCTGAGGACACTCCAACCAACAGAAGCCTGCTATTGATTTTAATTCCTAGTTATAGTCATGCTAGTGTCTGCCTTTTGTTTTGGTCGGGGGGGGGGGGGGGGGGTAAGGGGGGTGGGGGGTTTAGTGGTGAATCAAACACCATTACAAACAACATAAAAAATACTGCACTTCCCTGTCTGTCCCTTTGGAGGGGGGGGGGGGGGGGGGGGGGGGGGGGAGTATTATACTGTGCACAAGACACTAGCTGAAATGTCTTTTTTTTTCCTGGTGTGCTTGCGACTCCTCAACGTGAGCAGCATGGCAACAGTGATATTTGATTGAAAGGGGGGGTTGGGGGGCAGGGGCATTTTCCAACATGAAAACTAACATAGGGAGAATGTGCAGCAGACATCATATGTGGGAAAGTGATATGGTAAGTGAACCCTTGATGATTGAACTGAAAAACTGAACGATGTGACACTTTACAATTATACTAAGCAGTACTTACAAATCAAGCACAGCATCAAGTCCTTCCGTAAACACGTCATTCTCAACAGAGTCAAAAACAGTGACTCAAGGTCTTCTTATTCCGTATCACTAACATTCTGTAATGTTAGCCCCCCCCCCCCTCGCATGTATGTTTTTATTGTATAATATTAACAATAAGAGTATCTCACTACTCAAAACGGTACATTTGCTGGGGAGATGGTTTTGAACTCACTACCTCCAGATTATAAGTCGGCAGTTCTAACCACCGCACCTTTCTTATTGCATTTGCACCTTTTGTGAAAGTGTTTATTTGATATTTGGCCATCAGCCTTCACACATTATACAGTTCATGTCTACATTTTGTCATTTATTGCTAAAACATGAAAAACATTTCTATTTGAATGATGTGTTTACATAGATTGTTGTAGACACAGAACACACATCAAATTATTTTCCCTTACAATTCTGGGTAGCTCACTCCCAGATAATCAATCAAGGTAGGAACTGGGAGAACTTCTTGCCCATTCTGAGGCGGTGGGGGGATGGTATAGCAGGCTATTTGCTGCTTGGGTTTATCGACACATTTAGAAGACAAACGATGGTAATTCTAGTGTTAACAAGATTTGTGAGCAGCTGTTCATGATACATGTCGCAGTATACAAAATGCAGCTTTATATGATCCATGGCTAGAATTTCCATGTAGAATTATGGGAATTGTGCCTATTACTTTAAAATCCTGTAATGTTTAATGTAATGAAGTGGGAAAGTTCCACTGCTGTTTATCCCATTGTGGAAATAGTGACCAGTCATAGTATAGAGAAAGTATAGGAATCATGAAAAAATTCAACCTCAAGATTTTGATGAATCCTGACATTTTAGACCTTCCTGAGTCCGAAAATACCATTTTTCAAATTATGCCTGTCTGTGTGTAAACACGATAACAGGTAACATCTGCTTTATATCAAAAATAAGGAATTCTATCAACTTTTGGGCCACTTTTGGCAACAAGAATGATACTTTAACTGAATACGTTTGCGAATTTTCAAGTAAACTATGGTTATACAGTGGTACCTTGAAATACGAGTGCCCCAACATACGAGTTTTTTGAGATATGAGTCATCACTAGGTCGATTTTTTGCCTTGAGTTACAAGCCAAAATTCGAGATAAGAGCCATCAAAGAGCTTGTCGCCGCACATTCCGAGGAACTGATGACGGAGGAGTTGACGGAACTACAGACGCAGCAACATACGGAGGTTCTGCAGGAGATTGGTATTGCAGAGGAGCCAGAGGTGGAGGAGGTTATCTCTTCAAGTGAGATAAAGGAAGTGTTGGCAATGTGGGAAAAAGTTTCGGACTTTATTGAAAAGAAACACCCTGAAAAAGTTGCAACTGGTCGTGCAGCGACGCTATTTAATGACACTTGCCTAACTCATTTTAGAAACATTCTAAAGTGGAGGAAGAAACAAAGCTCCTTGGACAGGTTTCTATTGAAACGCCCTGTGAATGAAAGTGACGAAAGCATGGCAAAAAGGAAAAAAACTAGCGAAGAAGAAAATTAAGTTAAGCAAAAGTGAAGTGAAAGAAAAAATAATACAATACGATAATCGGCTCCGCCAACATCTGTTTATTTCTTTAGATTCTCTTTTATGTATTAGGTTTCATTTTGTTTTTATACAATATTTGTTCATTATAAATACATTTTTCTTATGTTGAAAACATTCAACAAAAATTGGGTTATTTTTTGGGGAAAATTGATTTGAGATACGAGCATTTTGACTTATGAGCTCGGTCACGGAATGAATTAAACTCGTATATCAAGGTACCACTGTAATTACAGATAGATGATTCAAATTTTGTATATATATATATATATATATATATATATATATATATATATATATATATATATATATATATATAAAGCAAACAGATATGAAATTTGAGAAAAATTACTCAACCGGAAATAGTATTTTATTTAAACAACCATCTGAAATTTTTGTATCATGGAAATATAAATGTGTACACAATATTAAAAAAGTATTCAAAATAACGCATATTCTTTCAATAACTATTATTAATTTTATTTTAATTTATACATCATCAGTTTAACAGTAACATGTAAACATTGAACATGCCATATAAATATAAAGATGTAATGGGAACAATAAGCTGCTATGTCCCTGTCATATTCCTGGTAATACATTTAATGTTATGATTTTTTTTTTATTTCCACCATCATAATCATAAAAATCATAATTAAAGGTAACTAAATGCAGTTTTACCTATAGCAATTTATAATGCTAACACTTTTTCTATGTTTTTAGGTGACTGTAACTCTTTTTACTTTGCATTTAATCTAGGTAATGCATATGTAATCATGAAAAAATTCCACCACTGTTTTTGACCTCTGTAAGTTTGAAACTATAAATTTAATATAAAGTTTGATTATAGAGATAAATGATTGTGTATCAATATTATCAATTAGTTATTATGAAAAACAAACATATGGAAGCAACTGGAAGTGGTTCTGATGACCTTTCCCTCTATCTCAGTATACAAGAAAGTCAAGGGGAGCACACTCCCGATTTTTATTTATTGTGCCACTGATTTGAATGAAGGAGTTAGAAATGGTGGTGAATTTAATTGCTTTTATTACATCACACATAGCCCTGATAAAGGAGGGGAGGCTTTAAATGTATCCTTTGATTGAACTCTGCAAGACTATGGCTGCGTGTGAAACCATCCATTGCCTATCCCAACTGCACTTGGTATAA
Organism: Erpetoichthys calabaricus; assembly: GCF_900747795.2. Classification (NCBI taxonomy): domain Eukaryota; kingdom Metazoa; phylum Chordata; class Cladistia; order Polypteriformes; family Polypteridae; genus Erpetoichthys; species Erpetoichthys calabaricus. The sequence goes on along the minus strand of NC_041400.2, from coordinate 108,247,287 downwards.
GACCCTTTGATATGGGGTACTATGCTCACACACAACCAAACTAATTTATACAGGGTTTATTTTTGAATTATCAGATAATTTAACCTGCATGTATTTGGGATATGGGAGGAAGATAGGAATATCCAAAGCAAACAACACACAGGCAGTGGCAGCTTTAGGAAGGCACTGTAGAAAATAAAAATCAAGTTTTAAACTGAATGGCTATCTTTGTGTGTGTGTCTACTCTACAATGGTGATGAAATGAGCTGTTCTGTATGTTCATTCCAAACTAAAATGTATTTAGTTTATTCTTCAACTCTTCCACATTAATGATACATTCAAGTGGTTCAGCTTTAGCCACATTACATAATAATGGGTTAATCTTCAATTGAAAAGTTTGATTTCACAAAGGTAGTCTTAAAGTTGTGATAAATGTGAAATAGAGGAAAGGTCTGGAAAATTAAAAGGAGTTTACAATATTTTAATCTTTCATTATTTTCAGTTGTGTACTCTAGGTCTTCTCTATATACTGATGTAAGCATAAATCTCACAACAGCAAGTGTTGCCTGTCTGATAAAGAGATTTTCTGACAGTAATGATTTGAGAAGTATGTTGTTAGAAAAGTAGCTTGAAAGAGTTTGTGTAAACGAAAATATTTTGAATGATGTTGCTATTCATACTTTCATGTGGCACTGATACAAAAATGTTGGAATTTGTATTTTTTGGTATTGATTTTAAGTAAAATTTATTTTTTGGTTACTAAACAAAAAATGGCAGTGAATAAATTTAATAATAATAGAAAGCGCTATTCACACAGGGAGGAACCGGGAAGCGAACCCACAATCTTCCACAGTCTCCTTACTACAAAGCAGCAGCACTACCACTGCGCCACCTGTGAGGACTGAATATATACACATGAGATAACTAAGGTAGTCCATGATGATCATTCTTTATAAACAATATTCTGAAATCCCTTCAAATCTTATAACATACTGCCATTTGTTGTTATTTCAGGAAAAATCCCACCACCATAAATAACATTTAGGCCATGTGATCAGTCAATGTTATGAATAAAGCCAATACCAACATTTTGATATTATGTGCAGTAGTTTTTAACTAAAAAAAAACTTCCTTTAATGTATAAACTGTGTTGCAAGATGAGGAATAGGATTGGCCAAAAGTATATACTTTAAAGTACATTTATCAGTCCTCTTTCTTCTCTAAGTATGTTAAAATAAAATCACATACTTTCTGTTTGATTTAAATGAATGGATATAAATTCATATGTCTTCATATTTAGTTTTTGAATTTTTCAAATTTTAATATGTCAGGAGCAATCCTAGTACATCAGGAAGCAATGAGTATAATAAGTCCTAATTGAAAGATATGTTATTGAACTTTCTGCATCGCTACTAGCGAAAGAGAGCAGTTACATTGCCAACCTATACTGGTACATGTATATATTTAATTTCTATATTAGGTTTTAAAATTGTAGTGTCTTTCTTTAAAAATATGTGGCCTATGTGATTAAAATTTTTAAATGTACTATTGGATAGTCAGTTTTACCATATGCTGTACTGGAATTTAAACTTCTTATGTAAACAAAGTGAATAAACATTAAGATCTTGCCTTATAAGGACCTAGGATTCTAAACCTTCAATAAGTTAGGCTGTATTAGAAATTAGTCTTAATTAATGACATATGTTATCTATCCACATTAATGATTTGCAGTAAGGAAACTTCTTACAAACCTTTTACATTTTAAATTCATCAATCTCATCGCTTTATAGAGTAATCCGTGTTGAAGTAATTTACACTATATTACTAGTGTCTGCTGTGTGTTTTCCTTACTTGTCATTGTGCATACTATATGTTATCATAGGGAACATGCAAGACATTAAGTGTCAATGCAGGAAACACTCACATAACCACAACCAACAAGGAGACAATGAACCTAACAACTCTTCACAATTTCCCACTAAAGTGGTATTGTCAAAAGAGGTGTACTCTAAAATGAGAAATTCATCCAATTGCAACACAGAAGCATTCCAAATAGAAATGAAACTGTGGTTCTAATTCCGTGAGGCAAAAATGTTACCAGTTGTGATGCTTATTTTACAAGTTTGAGTTCCTTAGTGTTTCATAATCCAGTTTTTATTAAAAAAAGGGGGGGGGGGGGGGGGTCCAAATATGTTCAATCAAATGTTTAATGAAAGGTATTCACCATTACATTTCATGCAATGAAGATATTAATTTTTACCCTTAATTATGATTAACGTCAACTGCTACAAGGATAGCCCTCAATCTCTACAGAGCTGAACTGGACTAAGTAAGATTAATAATGCTGGGATGGATGGAATAATGGATGAAATACATTTTTGGATGTATCCATATCGTCAATGTAGTAATTTATGTATTGTATAAAATTACAGTAATTTTCAGTAAAATACATCCATGTATTCATCTGTTCATTTTCTGAAACCATTTTTTCCCCTTGCAGGGGGAAGCAGAATTCAACATAGGATGGGATACCAGTCCATTGCAGGGAATGTTCTTGCAGACCTCTACACTCATTAATATTGGGACAATTAAGTAAATTAGCTAACATTGACATCTTTGAGATGTGGGAAGAAACCAGAGTACCGGGGGAAACCCACAAGGACTTAAGGTGAACTTGCAAAATTAACACATAGAGTGACAAGGATCACAAAAAACAAAGTTGTTAGTTCAGTCTTTTCTCCCAGCTAACTAAGTTACACTGACCCACTCACATATCCATCTGTTGTTCTACTTATTATTACAAAAATATATATGTAAACAATAATTATGTATATTGATCTTGTCCTGGGTTAGGTCTCTGCCAGGTATACAAAAATAATAAGTCTAGATGGGGCACCATCACTTTGTAATGCTTATTCATGCAAGAGTCACACAGACTCATACCAACTCATTTAGATTTACCACTTAACCTAATGTGCACTTGTTGTGGATGTGCAAGGATTACCTTGAGAAAAATCATTAAAACATGGGTTTCTGATTAATGAATGGGCATTAAATCAAGCCAAAGTCTCTGAAGCTGTAAGGCATCAGCACCAACCACCGTGCCACTCTGTTAAGCTAAACTTGCTAAAATGAAAATGACCACTCATATACATACACTGTATATATAGTTCTGAAAATGTTCATAGAAAAACAGTAGATATATAGTTGCTTGACTGATAACTCACAGACCTGGGTAGTAATCTAATCATTATTCTTGGTTTCTGTAACACCAAAACATTATGGATTGCTTAGATTTAAAATTGCATGTTCATTCCCCTTTTTTGACTGTTAAAAGTGTGGTGATGTGAAAAGTGCAATGACTCCTCCAAGGACACATGTTTGTTATGGTGACCATTTTGATCATCCCATTCATTTTTCAAAGGGGATGTAAAATTTTCCAAACCCATGGAATTAATTTAGTAGTAGCAAGGTTAAAGGGGGACATTTATTAAACATAAGAAAACTGTGTTAAAGCTGAAATACAGTTAAAAATGCAGCACTTTAGAAAAACAATAAATACAATAATGGTATTCCCAGTCACATTGTTAAATTACAAAAACACTTCTAACCGTGCTACTAACCTGTTCAATTAGCCCTATGTGCACAGACTAAACATATGATGATATGTTTTTGCCACTCTTCTGTTGTGAAAATATGGGATCAGTTTATTTTGAGGAAAAGACTGAAGAGAAGATTATGAAGTTCATTTGCTTCTTTTGTGCACTTATTCCAATGCAGGTGGTCTCCTTTCATCACTTATCCTAGCAACAGTCCATGAGAGTATGACTAAGGAAAGGTATATTTTCGGTGGTGAGTTTGCAGTCTGGACTCATTTGTTTGGAGAACAACCAGTGAATAACTGAAACACACCTAGACATAGGAAGAACAAAGACACAAATAAAGCAAACAGTAACTTTAGTTAATGGCACAACTTGTTTAAAGGGCAGGGGAGAAAAACACTAATTTGTCACTCTCTTTCAATATTTAATTTAACCCAGATTTTTGTTCTAGGAAGAATGTTCTTAAAAGCAGATCTATGCTCACAATTTCATTAAACCTCCATTTATGTGTAAATGAAGTTGTAAATCCATAAATGCAGTAAGTACTTCTTTCTGTGTTTAAGTACAACTGCTTTGATCAGAGAACTTTAACTATCATTTGAACTCTTTTAGGTACCTTTGGCAATGTTATTTCATTCTTGCATCATGTGAACCATTTCACATGCATTGACCCATTCAGATTGGCTATTTATTGCACTCTACAGTAAAAGTTTTACCCCGCTGCTTACTCTTTTACTAGTTAAAATGTTGCCATTTGCTCTAAGTATTCTGAAGTGGTTATTTATTTACAGCTTTAACTAAAAAAAAATTATTAGTATGCTGACATTGAGTCTTACCTATAACAATGTGCATTCATTAATATTATTGATTAATTGTCTTGATTACCTATGTATTGATTCATAAATGTTAAAAATGATATTTAAATCATCTCAGAATGTTAAATAAAACTATATATATATCTAAAATCATGTCTATCAAATGAAAATGCCATTAACAAACACTTGAACAAGAACTCGGCATATGCAGACTTAAAAAGAAGAACATCCAAATAATAACCCACTGAACCCCAGCTTTTAAATCCACCCCTCTTGCACCCACCAGCAAATCTGCTATATATTGCCTTTAATTCCTGTATATTTAATCATTTTCCTTTGATGATGATACTTGGTAGGTTATCGAAAGCTTCAGCAATAAAAGTCTTTTAAGATATGTGATTTGTTTTCTCCCTTTGTGGATTTCTACCTATAAATATATATGTATATACCTGTTTCTGGAAACCCGTTGTGGGGAACAGCCCGGACACAGACAGGCAGACATCATTTTGTCACCCAACACACGTTTATTATACAATCACTATTTACAGGAGTGCCACACAATCCACAGACTTCCCCAAAGTCCAGGCCAATACCACGATGCCTCACTCTTCAGGCCGCCTCCTGTCTCTCCTTCCAAGTTCTCGTCCTCTTCCACCTGACTCCAGCCTCGAAAGAAGGGAGGCGGCCCCTTTTATCACTACCCGGATGTGCTCCAGGTGTGCACCGGCCACCCCGCGGGCACGCCCCAGTGTGGCGGAAGTGCCGGCTGTCCTCCCGGAAGCACTCCGGGTGTTCCCTCTCTTCTTCTCCCCAGTACTTCCTGGTGTGGCGGAAGCACTGGGGTCCAGGGTCCTTCAGGCAGGGGGACGGCCCCTGGCGGTGACCACGGGCCCCTACAGGGTTGGGCTTCCAAGCCCTGTACCCGTGGCCCCCAATACAACCAGGGCGGATGCCCCCTCGCGGTCTGGAGGAGGAATGAGCCCTCCTCCTGTCTTCCTGGGCGTGCTGGCCGGGTATAAGCCCCGGCCGGGTGCCACACTGTCTATTAGAACCTAACTATCAAACACTAAATTGCAAACTGTTCAATTAGTTTATTCTGTATTTTATAGTAGAAAAATTATATAGATGTTAATTAACAGTTCAAAGAGAATAATTGTGCATATTAACACCTAGCTATGTTTCACACTGTTATAGAGGGTGCTGTTTATTCCATTTAGATAAAAACTAGTTTTACTTTAAAGTAAAACACTCATGTAGCAGCTCGTTGATTCTCTTATCTCCTCCATGCTCAACTGCAGAACTTTTCATTTCTTAATTTTAGTTGACTCAGATTTTTTACTTAATCTGCTTTCAACCTGGCCAGGTACTTTCACATTACACAGAGTTACAACCAAATCTGAAAAAGTGAACTTTAACCTAATGCCTAATTATGGACAGTGCCAATAAAGTCATGTTTCATAACCGTTTCACTATAAAGATTGCTTATGACTAAAATCAGATTAACATTTGCACATTTTTGTGGACCCTGTTAACTTTGTGTTTGTACTGTATGTATTGTCGGATTTTCATCTTATAAGTGAACGTTAAGGAAGATGCAAGGGTCTGGATCAACTGAGTAGACAAGAAAATCAGTGCTATATAAAATAAGAGGGGCTGCTCTGCTTATTTCTTGCATCTTCTCTAATCTCAGATGTGCTATGCAATGTAGAGGAAGTACATGTAATTTTAATAGCACCAGATTAATCATAATTGTTCTTACAGAGCTAATGATGGAACAATTAGCCACAATAGTGCTTAAGCAAGACATCTGATCTCAGGACCTGAAAAATGCCACACCACAGTCCTGCATATGTAACATTACTGGCATGGCTCTTGTTATCTCTATTATAAATGCATCTATACATAGATGCTTCAACATGAAATGGAAAATGTTCGAAAGCTGATGCTTGTCAAATGTCTTGCTTTCACAGTTAACATCTGTTATATCAGAAATGTGTGTTTAATGGAGGGGTGTCAGAAACCTAAATGGGTTCTCTGTTCTGTAATATCCCTTTACTCTTAAAATGTCATCTAACAAAAAAAGTGTTAAAGCCACCAAGTCTATGTACCCTTTTGGTGGCTATTACTCCAGAAAATAAAATAAATGAAATTACAAAATACATTAACAAATTTACAGTAAATGTTAATCTCTTTTGACAAAAGTTTTTGTTAACATGCAACAAATTGCGATGAAACTTTATCTTTTGCAAAAAAATTATTCTCATGTCTACCACAGCATGTCTCTGCAAAAAACAATGAAAAGACTTAGTTGATGTAAAGAGGGTATCACTGTATCACCTATACTAAACAAACATAGATCTTTGAGTGCATAAAATTATCAACAACAACGTTTATTTATATAGCACATTTGCATGCAAATGATGTAGCTCAAAGTGCTTTACAGGATGAAGAAAGAAAAAAGAAAAAATTTAAAAATAAAATTAGGCAATACTAATTAACATAGAATAAAAGTAAGGTCCAGGTCCAATGGCCAGGAAGGACAGAAAAAACAAACAAAAAAAAAAGCAAACAAAATCTGCAGGGATTCCAGGCCATGACACTGCCCATAAGGCATTCTACCTAACATAAATTATCTCAATTAGTCCTCATGGTTTTCAGGCTCCACGTGGAAGAATTATCCAGGGTACAGCAACAACATACTCCATGTATTGTCTTGAACATACAGTAGAAACGATATAGTCCTCCTTACAGACACAATCTACCTAGGCATGACACAGTCCCCAGCCATAAGTATTGGCCACCAATCACCGTCCCTCATATATAATCTAATGAATTCTTTATAGCTGAAACTGTAAAGAATATTTTTTCATATTGGAAGGGGAGGGTAACAAGTTTATAGATAAGTAAGCATGTAACCTTATTCTCTTCAGTCATTCAGTGTCTTTTTAATAGGCCCACTTCTGTGGAATAATATTTGCATACCATTTTTTAAAAGAGTGGTCTGTCAAAGGATTTTGTTAGCAACAGAATTTCTCAGGTCATGGTTATGTTTATACCTTTTTAAATTTTATGTGTTTTCAGAAGCAACAGAGGAAGTATCCTTAGATAGCCCAGAGAGAGAACCTATTCTATCAGATGAACCTTCTCCTGCCATCACCCCTGTGACACCAACTGCTCTTGTGACACCAAGAATTGATCCTGTTATGTTTGAGAGGTGCAAAGAAGAGGTAATAAACATTTTATGAGTCCATATTTTTATTAGCATCAGAGCAAGTTACAAAAGGCATTTTAGGTTAATTGGCAATCAATGAGCACTTGTGTGTGTGTGTGAGTAAATGTTTCTTGCGATAGACTAGGGTTGCATGGTATAGTGAAAAAGTACAGAAAAACACATACAGTAATCCCTCACTTATCGCGGGAGATAGGTTCCAAGGCCGACCGCGATAACTGAATTTCCGCGAAGTAGGGACACTATATTTATTTAATTATTTAACGTGTATTTGGACGTTTTTAAACCCTCCCTGTATTGTTTACAACCCACCATTTACTCTATTAAAAACAGGGACAACTGCTAAGCAATATGAAATCGGTAGATAAGTTTACACTTACTGTATAGCGAAGTACACGTAGCAGCTTGTAGGCGGTCATGACGTCGTCGACCTTGTTGCAAAGATTCCTAAAGCAGATTCCATCCAGACTACTGCCTTATCATGTCCACTTGCAACTCGTTTTGCACCCTGGTTAAAGGACACTGCGGCCGTAGATCTTATATGCTTTTCCTCCTTTTTAAATAAAAAGAATCGATGTCCTGCAGCGGTGTAGCAGTTCCCTTCCTTCAACATATCCAAAACTTTTACCTTTTCTGCAATCATTTGCATCTTCTGTTGGTGCTTGGACACGGCCCCTGAAGCATTAGCACGCTAATGATGAATGAGTGAGATGAGACTTCCTGGTTAATGCAACACTCCGTCGCTGAGCCAATCAGCAGCACACAGGAACTTAACTGCGTGCTCTGATTGGGTAGCTTCTCAGCCATCCGCCAATAGCATCTCTTGTATGAAATCAACTGGGCAAACCAACTGAGGAAGTAAGTAAAAAGACCCATTGTCCGCAGAAACCCGCGAAGCAGCGAAAAATCCGCGTTATGAATTTAGATATGCTTACATATAAAATTCGCGAAGTCGTGAATCCGCGAAAAGTGAACCGTGAAGTAGCGAGGGATTACTGTATTTTAAAATGGTGCAGTACCAGCAATTTGATACTTTTGGTACACAAAGTAAATGGTAGATGTAAAAGACCTTGACTCTTTGTTCTTCTGGTCACTAACACGCTTGACATTTCATTGGGCCGCATACCCATTCCCCTTCAGTTGCTGAGTACTCCATAAGGCCCCTTTCCCACCCCTGTTCTTTGTTACGCTGGAGACTCCACGTGGTACCTACCACCTACTTCGACGCACTTGAAAATTCAAAGGGAAACCGCAGAGTGTGGCAAGGCAGGGAGGCCTGTGTTTATGCGGTGTAACAAGGAAGCATGAGATTGTGCATTGGGTAGGTTGGATTGACACAGGTGGGGGGTATATGTTATTTGTTTCAGTACAGGTACTAAGCTGCAAAGCTAGTATAAATACCACATTCAGAATTGGTAATGGAATAAATTAATGGATAAACGGTCATTAAATACTGTTTCTCAGTTTCAGTATTATGACAGTCTGAAAAAAGTGTCTGGTACTGAGTTATGTCAACTTTTGATCTAGGAAAAGAGTACAGTGTTTAGCAAGCTTTTAAACCATAACAACACAGAGAGGCCATTCAAAATCTACAGGGATGGACAGCAAACAGGTGTGGGATTTAATCACAAGACACTAGTGTTGTGACTCACCATTTTACACTGCCAATATAGTGATATGAACATGAAAGATTTCAGTGTACAACATGGATGTCCCCATATATGACAGTGGGTTGGGACCGCAGGTTAAATCTTTCACATACATACACACATAAGTTAATGAGTCTCATACTCAGATTTATACCGCAAATCTCAGCACTATTTCATGAACGCACAACTCTATCCATAGGCTTGTTTATAAACCAAGCTCATTTGGATCCAGCAAAGCACAAACTTACCATTGTATTGGAACACTTCTCAATATATACTCTAAACAACTGTACTCATAAGCTGCAGATGTGTGAATGAGTGCCCAAGTCATCAATATACCTTTTGCTGATACTGATTCAAAAATAGAGGTAGACTACAGCAAGGAGGTATTATACAACAGTGGATACTACATTGATCTCAACTGCAGTCCTTTAGCATAACAGAGAGAAAAGGCAGCCAAATTCTCCATGCTTTTCTGCTCAAACAATACATCTGTCCCTGCTACATCTGTAACCAGTGAGTGAAGGGAATACTCTCATAGTGGAGAGGTCTCAGCTTCATGCAGAATGTTGACATTCTCAGTTTTCTTAAAAGGAAATACAGTTATGACTTGGTTATCAATGTTCGCACTAATGATGTTGCGCTGTAACAATGGAGCTTCTATTAAGATACATTAAATAAAAAAGAATAGCATCAAAACTCCACTGTAAGCATTACAGTATTAATATTGTTATTAATGTATTATTATTATTGCATTATTTCAATAATTATAGTAGTGCTGCTGCCTCACAGTAAGGAGACCTGGGTTCGCTTCCCAGGTCCTCCCTGCGTGGGGTTTGCATGTTCTCCCCATGTCTGCATGGGTTTCCTCCGGGTGCTCCGGTTTCCTCCCACAGTCCAAAGACATGCAGGTTAGGTGTCTTGGCGAACATAAATTGTCCCTAGTGTGTGTGTGTGTGTGTGTGTGTCCTGCGGTGGGCTGGTGCCCTGCCCGAGATTTGTTTCCTGCCTTGCACCCTGTTTTGGCTGGGATTGGCTACAGCAGGCCCCCGTGACCCTGTAGTTAGGATATAGCGGGTTGGATAATGGATGGATGGATGGATTATTAATTTATTTGATGTATGTATTGTGCTAATGTTAGGTTAAGTTAGGTTAGCTCAAGGTGGGTTATGTCAAGTCAACTGTATAGCTGATGTGTCATTGTGGCAGAGGCACGTCCCTGTGTGCTGTTGGCATGAGGCAGGTTTTCAGTGTGTGCTGCGCACGGAATGCAACAATGCAGATGCTACATTATATTCAAAGTCAACATGCTTGCTTAACAACAAAATCAACTAATGATTCTCTGGTTGGAACCATATGCCATCATTAAGCAAATCATAACTGTACAATAAGTTCTTTACATGTCTAGCTAGGAACCACAGCTAATTGATCATTAAGTTATTCAAGCAGGAAATAAAAGTAAACTGTAGTCATTGGAGCAATATTCAAAATACTCAGAAAACAAAAAAATACGTTTAAATATGGATGGTTTTGCGGTGCAGTAACTTTGCATTATAGTTACAGTATATATGGTCATTATTTTCATGTGTACAGAGTACAGTGAAATTTTTACTTGCGTGTGCTAATTAACATGCAACATGTATTATAATACTGCCGTGCAAATATTTCATGCTAATATTGTAGTACTCAATATTGATTAAGATGAAGATGGGGCAATCACACGTGTTCTGTGTCGCAGGTGGCTGGGGGGGGGCGACCCGGCTGGGATGCCCAGGAGGACCAGAAGAGGGCTTACGTCTTCCCCAGACCACGTGGGGGCGACCGCCCTGGTGGCTATGGGGACCACGGGTACAGAGCTTTGAAGCTCAATCTTGTAGGGGCCCGTGGTTACCGCTAGAGGGCACCCCAATGCCTTTGGAGCCCTGGACCTCAGCACTTCTGCCACATCCGGAAGTGCTGGGGGGAAGAGAAGCGGGGACACCCGGAGTGCTTCCGGGTGCGCAGCCGGCACTTCCGCCACACTTGGGAGTGCCGGTGGAAGATTGTCGGGAGGCACCTGGAGCACATCCGGGTGATTATAAAAGGGGCCGCCTCCCTCCGTTCATGGGCTTGAGTCGGGAGTGGAGAAGGGTGGAGCTCGGGACAGTTGTATGTTTTTGACACAGCGCAAGCTACTGAAGTACGCTTACAAAATAAAGCAAACTCTGTATGCAGCGAAAATTTACTTCTCCAGCTAGATTCCATGCTCAGAACCATCAACCCCTTCACTAAATCATACAAACACATGCATGAAATCACTCAGTCCAATCCAACAGCATCTGTACGAATGGTTTTCAAGGAAACCCCTAGGCAGGATTTATGACGATATAATGCCCCAACGTCACACCGATGTTGCATTGATTTTTGTCGGAGAAGACGGCGAACCGCCCGCCGAAAGGGACATTTGCATCTATCCCATAGGCTACTCCTGTAAACAGATTTCCACGCTCAATATGAATTGCGATCCTGTGGTTTACCCACTTTTATTCCCTTACGGAGACATTGGCTGGCAGAAAGATTTACAACATGTTCCCGATAAAAGAAATGCCAAGCGAATAAGGCTTACTCAATGCCAATTTTACGTGTACAGATTAGCAATGAGGAATACATTTAGTATTTTGCACTTCGGCAGCAAACTATTCCAACAGTACGTCGTAGATGCGTTTGTTAAAACAGAGGGCACGCGTCTCAACTATCTCAGATTATATCAACAAGATCTGCGCGTGGAACAATACAAAGGACTTTCAGACGCACTGCAAGCAAACGCTGAAAATAACAACGTACGTGTAGGCAAAATGATCATATTACCGTCCACATTTCCAGGAAGTCCAAGATACATGCAACAAAACTATCAGGATGCCATAGCCATAGTATGTAAATTCGGAAAGCCTCATTTATTTATCACTTTCACATGTAATTCTGCTTGGCTGGAAATTCTACATGCACATTGCGTCTTTCAAGAAGAATTTATTTCTTCTTGATTTCTGAATTCCTTTCTCACCGTTTTCCGTTCCTATTCTTACACTGCCATATGCTACGGCGGGCGTCGGCTAGTGTATAATAAATGTGTTGTGGGTGACTTGAATGTGTCCGCCTGTCTGTGTCCGGGCCGGCTTCCACAGCTGTCACACATGTAAACTGAGCTCTGCATTTCATAAACCCCATGATTGTTCATGATACACCTTTCAAGCTTGGGAAAGTTCAAGAATACAGGTGGAAACTTTCAGATTTTAGGATAAATAGTATAAGAGTTCTTCAGATAATTTCAGGTAGAGGCAGATGAACTAGGGTTAGAATAGGTGTTCTTGCCTAGTTACATGTTGGTATCTGTTATTTTCTGAGGCATTTTCTATGGTGCTACTTCTTGGAGTATGATGTTTTATTATTACACATTCTTAGGCTTAACTGTCATTGGGCATGTGCTTTCCATCTCAGTGTTAATTACAATGTTTTAGATTACTTTATTTTATTTTAATACAAAAAAAAATTACAAAATAATACATTAAAACTTGAGTACTTGATTTTGATGTACTTTATTAATCCCTGAGGGGAAATTGTCTTTTGTCAAGACCTTTGGAGTTCAGCGCGCAGGGTCAGCCATTGTACAGTGCCATTGGAGAAATTTTTGAATTTAATTTGCAATGTTTTGATAAATGGATGTCTAATAGCAGTTAACACTAAACATCCATCCATCCATCCATTTTCCAACCCACTGAATCTGAACACAGGGTCACGGGGGTCTGCTGGAGCCAATCCCAGCCAACACAGGGCACAAGGCAGGAACCAATCCCGGGCAGGGTGCCAACCCACCGCAGGACACACACAAACACACCCACACACCAAGCACACACTAGGGCCAATTTAGAATCGCCAGTCCACCTAACCTGCATGTCTTTGGATTGTGGGAGGAAACCAGAGTGCCCGGAAGAAACCCACGCAGACACGGGGAGAACATGCAAACTCCACGCGGGGAGGACCCGGGAAGTGAACCCGGGTCTCCTAACTGCGAGGCAGCAGCGCTACCAAAACATACAGTACATTTATTTTAAGAAGATTTCATATTATGGGAATACAGTAAAGCCTAAATCGTTATGTGAATTGTTTCGTGGGAAAAGTGTATTATCACATACCTACCGACTATACATATATATATACTATAAAATATGCTCGTGTTGGAGGTATGTAGATAGGCTTTGCATATTTTTTAGCTGATAAAGGCTTTTTGCGACTTTCTAAATACTTTGTTGACACGGTTGTAAAATCTTTATATACAGTATAATACACTACCGTAGCTGTCCATTTGTCTGTCCAGGATTTTAAATTACCTGTAGCTCACAAACCGTTTGAACTATTGACCAGACATTTGGTACCCATATACTGCATGAACTCTACTGTCCACTTTTCGGCGGTGCGCAGCAGGGCGGCCATGCAGCACATACATACGAGCACCGTTCTCATCCCTACCACCTTTGTCGTCACTTCCCCTACCTCTTTATATCTTAAATCATTCTTGAGGCAGATTGAAGATTTAAGTGCCAGTATAAGTGAAAAATTAATTAATTGATTGATTGTTTGATGAAATGATTGATTAATTAATTATCATTTTTGTATTTGGCAGTGCCAATAATTAATGAGGCAATTGGTATATTTCTAACTTTATTTAACTTAACTTTCCCTGTAGATAGGATTTTTCTGTCTGTTAGACTCATATTGAAGTAACTGAACCACATTTGTTTTAAGAAACAGAATGCTACAATTTATTGATAAAATAAGGATGAAAGAAAAAAAGGTTTTGCTTTTATAATAACACGAAGGACAAAACACATAAGACACAGATGAGGCTGCTTTTAGTTTATTTAAAGGTTTTCTGGAGTTTCTTGATTTTATTGGCTTTTTCACTTAATGTTTTCTCTTTTGTAACTTTATTGTGACTTGTTTATTTATTTTTTGATTATACATTATTAATCCCTCAGAGGAAATTGTATTTTTGCATGTTTTTCTGTAAAGGACAAACCTGGTTAAGAGTGAGCAGTAAAATCATGATTTTGCAACACAAAACTGCAATGTTTCCAATTTAAGAAAATATTTGTAAAGGCAAAGTTATTCCTAAAATTGTACATGGTATCAATTAAACGACTGAAAGAAATGCTTTGGCTGGCTATCTACTAGCTATAGAGTTCTAATTTGTCTTGTCACATAAAGCTGTTTTTGATAACAAGCCTTTAAGTAGTTTTCTGATACTGTGGGGACTTTTGTTGTCATGTGGTGGAATGTAGTCGTTGAGTTTGCCACATGTCCATTGTTCATGGTGTTGTATTGTCTTTCTCATCTGGTTTTGGGTGTAGAGAGCTTGATGTGTTTTTCTGCAAATTCATTGGGAAACATGTGACCCCTTCTAGTAATAAAAATATGTCTTCCCAGTAGCTTAGGTGTAATTTGCCTTCTGCAGAAAAAAAAAACACACTGACATGGGCAATGTGACAAATCCAAACAGACAATGTCCAAACTTAGAGTCAAACTTGGGTCTGTGGCACTGTAAGGCAGTAGTGCCAGTGCCATACATTGTCCTATGAAAATTAAGCAAAAAATATATTTACAAATGCCTTGTTAATTTCCTACACTACTTAATGTGAGAAGCAAAAGATGCAAAAATACTGTATGTCTCTGAAATGAGGAGAGAGTCAAACCTCTGCAAACATACAAATCAGAGAGTGATGAACTGTACTCTGAAGCAGCAGCAGCAGTGTAATATTTGAAAATTGTCTTATATGTTCATACTAGGGGGCTCCGCCCCCTGCTCGCTTCGCTCGCCAACCCCTGGTGTTGGGAATGACAAAGAGCGTGATGTATGAATGAGATATAGAATAGTGTGATGGTGTAGATGATGCAAATAGAAAGCAAAACAATAAAGTGTGTGGCACAGTGTAAAGGTTTATTTGAAAATTTCTTTATACACGCCGTTTAAGTGTAAAAGGTAATTTCAGCTCAGAACTTGTAAGGTCATTTAAGATGGTTATTGTTGTGATCAGAGTCAAGTTTGTCAGAGCTTAGAAAGAGTTGTGTCTCTCCAGGAAGTAATGGAATGACTTGAGTATTAATGTTTTCCACATTAATATTTTTTGGACATAATATAGTGCGTTGTGTTAAAAAGGGGCATTTGGTCTAATGAGATTGCTGTTCCAAATGTCTCTGTAACTAAGTCGTCGCAGATAAAGGCTTGAGGAATTGTAATAATATGTGGCTGAAGTCCATCTGTATTGGTGAGTGTACCATCTCTCAGTTGTAATAAGCAATTGTTATGATCTGGTTCTGGACATCGTATCTTTTTTACTAACTGTATCTTTTGAAAGCAATGCCAATTGTCTGCGTATTTTAAGGTGCACTGAACAATAGCTGAGTGCATGGCATCTGGAAGAATAGCTAATCACTGTCTAAAATCTCCTCCTCATAAAAGTACCTTTCCTCCAAATCGAATATTATTATTCATAAACGTTTGTAGAAGTTTATGAATGGTGTTGAGTAATTGACTTCATGCCATTGAACATTCATCAATAAACAACATTTTTTTCAAGATGGATGTCACGTGCAGTGCCACCGTTAATGTTCATAGTGGATACCGATTTGTAGGATCTAATGTAGTTGATAAAGATTTCACTTTCAGGTACATCGTCAGTTCTAAGCTTCTGTAGATATTCAGTATATGAATGTAAAGAAGGCAGTCTAATTTGACCCTTTTGACAACAACGTGTAAATGTATTACTTGTATTGCCAGTTGTTTCTTCAGGGAAGTGAACTGAATGACAATGATTGCAAATGACATTCATTAATCCGAATGAATTTTCCTGGTGTATGTTTTCCTTGTGCCGTTTGAGAGGCGCGTTGTTGCATGTGTAGTATTTGGGACGTGTTGTTTTGGAGCTGTAATCGATTTGCCCGTGCTGTGTGAGAAGCCCGTTGTAGCCTTCGCTGCCATTAACGTATGTCTGAGACGGGAGGTGTTTCGTTTTGAATCCGTGCCTGTTGCGATGCAGCACTTTGATTGATAGATTGCGTCATGTGGATCTAGGATGTAGATTTGTGCATATTTGCGTTGTTGATTTGTTTCAGGGTGCACTGTTCCAATGCGATGCAGTATTTGTGCACATATGCGAAAGCAGTATGGGCCATTGCCTTTTGGTGGCCTGATATTTACTCCGGGTATATGCAAAAGCAAATGAACTATTGTAGGATCTAATGCAGTTCATAAAGTTTTTACTTTTAGGTACATCGTTAGTTAGAAGCTTTAGTTGAGCTTTGCGTTTTTGGAGTCGAGACATTTTTTCTTTTAGAAATATGGATAAGTAATAAGGAGTATTGCACTCACTGTTAATATGGAGCCTTTTCTGCGGTTGAACGGTTAATAGTGCCTTATTGTAATGAGATCCACCTATGCCGCATAGCCGTCTATTTTGTTGTTTCTTTCGTGTTCGTGTGTTTGTTCCTGTTATCATTTCCTTTTCGTTTTTGTACCCGTGACCGTGTATTCATGACTTGTTTCTTTCTCAGCATGCGAAATATGGATAAGTAATAAGGAGGATCGCACTCACTGTTAATATGTTTCCTTTTCTGCAGTTGAACGGTTAATAGTGCTTTATTGTAAGGAGATCCACCAATGCTGACACCTATGCTGTCTAGTGTGAAGGTGTTGATGTTCACTTTAGAATATGTGGCTTTGGGTGTCACTTCTTATGGATGTGTGTGTGTGTTTGTTTGTGTGTGTGTGTGTGGGGGGGGGGGGGGGGGGTTGAGGATTGTTGTCGTGCGAGCGTCTTCTTTCTTTTTGTGTTCCTGTGTCTTGTTGAGTCCCCCTCTTTGTGTGTGTCCCGTCCCTTGCTTGTAGGGTCTGTGGGGTGGTTTTGTGTTCTTTTTTTTGTGTTCCATGGGCTTGTTGAATCCCCCTCTGGGTGTGTGTCCCGTCCGGTGCCTGTAGGGGGTGGGGGTGCCTTGCTGTTGTGCGCGAGCCTCTTTTTTTTTTTTTTTTTTTTTTTTTTGTTTTTTGGGTCTAGTTTCGTGTGCAATGTGTTTCGTGCTTTGCTTGCGTTTGAATACTTTTTTATGTGCCTTTTCCTTTTTTCGGTGCTCTTTGCGCCTCATTTCTCCATTTTTTCCTGTGCTCACTCCATTTTTCTGTGGTCTTGTCCGCCTCTCGCGGCCCCTCATCCGCCTCTCTCGCCCTCTTTTGTCCGCCTTTCTCGGCTCCTCAGCCGACTCTCGCGGACTCTTTTTGCGCCTGCGCAGTACGTCTTTTTGCAGCTACGGCCCATTGCCGGATGTGCCTGCGTCCATCATCCGGTTTAGCATTCTCGGTTAGTAATATGGATAATGCTAATTATATGATAAAAGTTAAAATGCTTTTGCATTATTAGAAAAAATACATTTTCTTAAATTTATACATTTTATTACTTAGTTCTTTGTTGCTTACACAGTTTAGACTTCATATTTCTAGCCATAATTGATGTATTGAAGATTATACATTATTTAAAATGAATACATTTATATTTCTTTATTATATATATTTTAGAAGCTTGGCACCATGACAAAACAAATGAATACAGTAATCAGTTTGTCAACACAGCTACAGGATTCAGTAATCAATACTTAGCCAATAGTTTCCCTTCAACCTCCAATCCATCAAGCATCTCAGTTGTAGTTGCAGAATGCTTGGAAGAGGAAGTCTTTTTTGTCAAAACAGAAACTTTTTATAATAAAGTTTAATTTTTTAAAAGATTCAGGTTTGGCATGGTACTGTATATTTTACAGGGGGCAAGCTAACAATGGGCGGTAGAAGGATAAGGCAATTAAAGAATAATAGCCAGTTTAACTTCTTAAGATGAATAGCTGTTAAAGGCACAGGAAAGCCTTTTAAAGTTGAAATAAAAAGTAAAATGTAATCAAATAAACAATGCAATTATACATCCATTCTTTTGTTTGCTTCTCTATCTTTAAGGTGGACTAGATGACTCACCATGACTTCTGGTTGAAGAGCAGGAATCTCATAGTATTTGATTGTGTCAAATTTTGCATTAGGAATTGCAGGGGGTGATTGATTATAAGCTTTCTTCATGACATCTCACCATGGTATCAAATCTTGGATTTTGCCATGAGAGCACTGCCTCATTGTAGTAGCCAGCCAACATGGAGTACACCAGATTAACCTGTAATCATGGGCCATCTTTTTCTTTTTCCAGTCTAAGTATAGACCCCTCTGTTGCATTTATACAGTCCTAAACAGTCACTTTCCTTCTTTTCCTTGTAGTCACCATTGTGTTTCACTGTCTGTGAGCCAGGTGTCCTCTGAACTACTAGCTGAGCATTCACTGACTATTGATAACTTTCAAATCGCTATGAGAAAGTCAAACCAGCTTGAATTTATTGTTGCATGATGCAGAAGTTGTAGAGGCTGTTGTGAGCGCTATGACTGAGTCTCTAAACAACTGATGGACATACACCATTTTAGGATTATATAAAGCATAGGAGAATATCTTTAGGGTGAAGGTCGGCCAAACTACACCATTCCAACTAAAAACTTAAACATTTGTTTGGAGGTCTTTGCTGAAAGGAAGATTATGTCATTGTAATACCAAACGATAAGTAATATGCTTGTTATAGTACATGTAAAATACATATGTATGTGTATAAATACAAGCTGAATCTTTATTCAAGTTAAATACCAAAAATAGAGCAATATACAGTATTTCTGTAGAGGCTTTTAAAACAGTAATAATTATCTGTTGAGAAGCTCATTTTTTAAAAGTTTGTGTGAAAGTTTTTAGTTTTTGCCCTCTCTTTTGTTTGAGCATTGATTATGTGTCTGTTTATGGTTAGGTTGTGTTGCACTGGTGAAGGGGGAGATGCTACAGTGATGAATTTTCTGACACAAACTTTTTTAGCTGCCCTCTATTTCCTAAATGCAAACAAAATTAAAATATGGTGTATAGTGTCTGCTGTCTGCTACCATTTATTAACTAGAAAATTAAATTGAAGTGAATGTAAAGGAAAACTTGTGATTACTTTTCTGTGTTATTTTGTATGCTTATGCACTAAAATGCTTTTGGGCACCTGCACAACCCCATCCTTAAAAACACAGCTCTTAGTATCAGTTATTGTCCCATTTCCTTTACCTCAAACAATGCCAGATGCCAAATATTCTAGTCCATGAAGTCCTGGTTTGAAATTCCATCCTGTACATTTTTTTTCCTTTTACTTACAAATGTTTCTTCTTAAAACTTGCAATGTTTCCCTGTCTTCTCCTCTTCCTTCCCATCCATTTTACAATTCTTGTAACTCTCTATTCCCTATCTTGAGACCAGTGGCACCTCCATATGTTCATCTTAGCAAGGGTTCTTATCGCCCTCTATCAATTTTCTCTGTGTGGCAGTGGCACCGTCCCTCAAACTTATTTTCTGTTGTTCCATTTACTTCCTAGTTTCTGCTTGAGTATTTCTTTTTGTTCCCTCTCATTCATCAGGACAAATTTGTTGTGGTTGGGGTGGGCAGTTATTGTTAAGACATTGTTTGTTATGATTTTTTTTTATCTTATTAGAAACCTGCAGAGTGTTTTTTTTTTGTGGTTGAAGTGAACATATTCCCTTAAGAACATGACATTCTGTGAAGCCACTTGGAATCCCAGCCTTATATTCATACAAGTAAGCCCGCGATTCGCTAGCGAATCGGAAATCCAAGAATGGCAATCAGTTTCTGTTCCGTCTGATATTTGGATGGATGACATATCATGGAGGGTGGGTGCGTCTGGGGAAATGTCATTTAATTCAATACGCATATCTGTACTAAAGCGGTTTCGTTTTGTGGAGATGTGATTCTGTTGCCTTTGCTGACACCGACTGCTGGCAGAGTGGAGCACAGCAAGTTTAGTTCACAGGTTGTGGTGTTCGTGTGCCAGCCACTGAGTCGGGGAAGCCGCTGGGTGTGAGTCTGTGACCGTTATGTGATCTATATTACTGGCACAGTGGATTAGAGCAAGTGTAGTGAACAGGTTGTGTTGTTTGGGTGCCACCTACTGCCTCTGGGAAGCTGCTGCGTTTGACTCTGGGGCATGCGCCACGGCGCAATATGCGCCTTGGTGGGAAGCTGCCGCGTGATGAAATATCATGGAGGGTATATGCGGTGGTGTGGGAGGTTGCGTCCGGGCGGCTGTACAACCTGGCGTGCACGCTTTACCTCAGGTGTAGTTCACAGGTTGTAGGCATGGTAAAGTTTCCATTTCATTCAATAACCCTATTTGAACTAAAGCGGTTTCTTTGTGTGGGCGCCTTTGTTCATTGTTTGTATCCATGACTGTACAGGTTGTGTTGTTTGGGCGCTCACAGGTTGTGTTGTCTGGGCACCACTTTGGGATGCCGCTGCATTTGACTCTGGACTCTGGGGCGGGCGCCAAGGCCGCAGTGCGCATGCGTGCGTTTGACTCTGGACTCTGGGGCGGGCGCCAAGGCCGCAGTGCGCATGCACCTTGGTGCGTCCGCCGTGCATAAATTAACTGTGGTTTAGTAAGATAGATGTGTTGTTAAAAACAACTGCAGAAAGCTTGAACCTTTGGATTATAGGGGGAAGCTCTTTACCATATGTTTTATTTTGTGCTCATAAGAATTACTTATAAATCGTTTGAAATCACTTCAGTATTTTTTGTCTGCTGCTTCCTGACTCACCAGTATAAGAAAAGCAAGTTTGACTTGTCTTATAGTCTAGTTATGAAAGACGTAAAGATTTTTGTCCCTCTAGTCCTGTGAAACAATAATTTTTAGGCCATTTTTTGACCATATATTATGGAGGAAACTACACAGTTATGATAAAGATTAAACCAATAGGTATCTTCAGCAAAAATGATTATAGAAGGACTTGAAATTGTGCATGCCACATCAACTGACCCCAGGGGTTCACCACCCCAATGGATTACCAGGGGTTGGAGTTACTCTTTTTTGCAAAACTTTGAAGACATGGGGATCATTAATATAGACATGTGAAGTTTCGTTTTATGCTATTTTGAGGTTGCTGATCAGAAATATAGTATTTTTGATATTTGATTCTTTTTCGGTGGACCTAGTCCTCTAAGAATCACTTCCAGATGGTTAAAAATGACACATTTCAAACATAGGCATGTGGTGTATCATTTTAGACTATTTCAAAGTCAGTTATTATGAATATGATGTTATTTTTTAATTGTTTTCTGTTACAATGAAGAATATGTATTTATACATATTAGATGCAGTAAATTATTAAGTTTCTTATAAGCACCCTGAATTAGGGTGGCTTAAGCTAATTCAGACTTTACAGGATTGTAGATGCATCTGTGTGGTGAGATAATTTCCCTCTTCCCTGTGACTCATAATGAGATAAGCCATTTTATAAATAATTGAATGGATAAATTGCTTTTTTTGTTTTTTTTGCTTTGACATAATTTTTGAACAAAATATTTATTTTTTTTCACTCCAAAATAGAATAAACTATTGATTGTAATTTGTAACATCAAGCTAGCTCTCTCATTTGCCATAAAATGGCAAATTAAATTATTTTCACATTGTTGAATCGTTGCTGATTTTTAACAGATTTCCACTGCTAAACAGTACTAAACACACTTGACATTTTATTTATTTTTTTGCTGTCCTTTTTGTATTTGTTTCTAATTACACTTTAAAAAAACACTTGTACCACAAATAAAAAAATCAGAAAGTTTCTGATGATTATGGTTAATTTTTGTATTTGCTGACAACAAAGGTATGTACTGTTTTTTGCTAGAGCCCTTACGAAATACTGGATAATACATTTTTTAAACAAACTATAAAATTGAGACAGAGCTGAAGTAGTATTAGCTTTAAAAAGAATGAAAAGTTATTCTTGAGCACACAAATATAAATCCACAAACTTGAAATGTATATTTTCCACATGACCAGATAGCATATCTTTCAATTGCTAGGAGAAACCAGAGTCTCCAAAACAAACCTGCATGAATTCAGGGAGAATGAACCCCAGAACAGAATCATACTGGAGTCTACATATTGTGAGAAAACAATGCTTTATACTACTATACCTTTCTAATTATTTCTTAGGTTTAGTTACCAATGTAAACATTACATTGTAAATGTGTCCCTCACAACATTTTTGCTATTTTTTAATTTGAAACTAACCAGAGGTTTTAAATTTTGTATTTATTTATTTGTTTATTTGTTTGTCTGTTTGTTTATAGCTGGAGGAGGAGGCCAATGGAGACTCATTCGACATAGACATTTCTGTCTCTGACCCAGAAAAAGTTGGTAAGATTTAAAAAAAAAAATTACATTTTTCAAGGATCTGGTATTTTCTTCTGTGCTAAGTATGATGACTGGCAAGGCCACAACTATATATTACAGTATCACCTTTCTGTCCTGAATAAAGTTGTCCTGCCTTAGTGGAATAGACCATACAGGTTTGAGTAGTGAAAGCTGCTGCTTGAAAATTAATTTCTGAACTAAAAATTGGTTATTTGAATTATATATAAATTTGCAGTTGACTGACTTAAAGTATAGTTAGTAATAGATACTTAACCTATAATTTGCAACACATTATGAAAAATATATGTTTGCGGACGTTAGGAATAGTTCGTGAGCAGACCTTAAACCCATACACACATAGATCAAAACAGAATCAAATAAAATGTGATAAAAATAACAAAAATTACAACAGAGAATGACAAAAATGCAAACACTGGGGAAAATAACAAGGCTTCCCTCCACAGATACAGTCCCTTTCCACAAGTACAATTTCCTCTCCCTGAACATCTTTCTCAAATGCCACTCTTGCCTTCCTTCATCCCTGTTACAATCTCACACATTATCAAGTGCTAACTCTTAATTCCAAGCTTCATTTCCAAGGAACAGTAAGGCCTTTTTAAAAAATGACCATAGTTGTTTCTGGACACCTTATAAGTACATTTGGGGTATCTGTTGGTAACATAAACCTGTTTCATCACCATGGTAAAAGCAGGGCCAATTCTTCTCCACAGAACTCTTAAAGAGCTGTGCTATACTGCCCTCTAGTAACTCGGGGAAGTGAAAGTATGATTAATAAGATGTGCAATATGATTTAATAAGATTTCTCCTATTTAAAGAAGGGTCTTATGTGGGTCAACTTTATAATGGTAGTGCCTCCTGTTAGTTTGATACAGTGTCACTGCCCTTGAGTCCTTTACAATATATTTAATTATGCATGCAACATATATTGGGGATAGAATTTCCCGGGACCCAACAGTAAAATTTTATCCTAATAATTAGGTGACAATTTAACCATATTGTTATTTTTTTATTATTGTGTATAAATAATTGCAATATATTGTAATTTATTGTTCCCCTTTTATTTGACTGAAGTTATAGCTGAAAGCATATCCCTGCAGGGGAGTATGTTCAATCGCTTGCACCCACATTATCCCACTTAAATCTCTTTTAATTGTATTTGTCCTCATTTGCAAGTGAAAATTCTGGAGTACTTGACTGCATTATTTCTCCACCTCAAATGTGTATTATTAAAATCCCCCTGGGTGTTTTCATTTATTATTAGTAAGTTTGAAATTTACATGACTAATACTTTGTTAAAACCCTTACAACACAATACATTTTGTTGCCACTTTGAGTCATGTGACTTGGTTTAAATTTAGGATCTAAAAGTAACAATTCTATCCTGGACAGAGCTAAAATTGAAACAGAGAAGATTTTAGTACTTTAATACTGGTTTTCCTTTTAGGCAGAGCTGAAATTCATGCAACTGTTATTACTGGAGGAAACTAAAAATATATTAAAACTTCTCCATGTGTATTATACTTGCTATTTCTCTTTCTGGAAGGGTGGAGTTTGGAGGGGATGAGAAGGGAACTGAGCTCTTACCTCTGGCTCTGTGTTCTTGATCTCGCTTATGGCCATGTTTTCAGAAAAATGTAAAATGATAAATCAAACTTTAATAACTGGAGATAATATGACTTTGGTATTTCCATATATGGAGACAACAATGACCGTTACAAATAATGTGATGACTTTTCTTATTTAGGGTGGATGTTGTTTGCAATTGGGTATCTTTTAGTTTTTGCAAAAATTTCCTTTATTTCTTTTATGCATAGCAAAATCTCTGAAAAGTGATTTTAATATTTATTTTTATTTCATTTGAATTGGGTATCCAGTAAGAATATGTACAAGAATTTCATATTTGAATGCATCTTTACTTTAATAGAAATAGACAATATAAGTCTTAGATCAAGTTTATTATTGTACTAGACAATAATATACTGTTTGTATTATAAGGATCTACTGTATTAGAGGCATAAAATAAACATTTTAAAATCCTACAGAATTTTGAATAAAACAGGCTTAAACAAGAAGGTTCCTTCTGTAATACATGAAAACATCTCAGTACAGACCAGCCGTCTCTAAAAGATAAACATCATGCCTAAAAATCTTTAAGGTTTGCTGTAAAATCAGTATGATTCCCTAAGTCAGTTCTTTTACAATTAAGAAACACTGGCACATTAGGTTATTTCCAAGAATAGGGACTTGGTATACCAACATTTTGTGTTCATGTACTTTTATTATCTACTGAAGGCTTGCCAGTTATTTTTCACACATATTTTAGAACAGTACAGCTATTAAGTGTCTTTACTTTCTTTACAGAACCATATAGTATTAGTTCTCTTCACATAACAGAGCTGATTGTTTTAAAAAACTGAACACATTCTGACTGAATTAGGTTTCATTTTCTGCTCCATATTGTTTTTGTGTGTTACAGTTCTCTCTTTTTTACTTTTGATTAAGGGGAAGGAATGAATGCATATATGGCCTACAAAGTAACAACAAAGGTATTTCAATGTTCTCATTTTACATTTGTTTTGCAGATTTATTTGACATTTCAAATAAGAAATCAACTGAATACATTTTCTGTGGTTCTGAATTGTTTTTGTTTCTTTTCAGACTTCTCTTTCCATCTTCAACAAGAAAGAATTTTCTGTAAAAAGAAGATTTAGTGACTTTCTGGGTTTACACAGCAAACTTGCCTCAAAATACATGCACATAGGATATATAGTTCCTCCAGCTCCAGAGAAAAGTATTGTTGGTAAGAAAGATTTAAATAAGTTTATATATAAAGTAAATTATCTGTTTTTTTTCAGTTATTGCAAATAATCTTTTTTTTAACCTTATTGGTTTTTTATTAAAAAAACAAAATAAGTTAAAACATTAAAGCTGTGAGTACAGATGTATACCTCCCCCTTGTAATGAAACCCCTAAATAAGATCTGGTCCAACCAAATACCTTCAGAAATCACATAATTAGTTGATTAGGGTTTACCTGTGTGCAATCAGTGTCACATGATCTGTCACATGATGTCTGTATTAAATATACCTATTTTGAAAGGACTCTTGACTCTGCAACACCACTAAGCAAACAACATGAAAACCGAGGAGCAATCCAAACAGGTCAGAGACAAAGTTGTGGAGAAGTATAGGTCAGGGTAGGGTTATAAAAACATCTCTCAAACTGTGAATATCCCACCATTAAAGCTGTTATAATAAAATGGAAAGAATATGGCACCACTAAAAATGAAGGCCGCCCACCAAAACTCACAGACCAGGCAAAGATGGCATCAATAAGAGATGCAAAAAAGACACCAAGGATAACACTGAAAGAGCTGCAAAGATCCACTGTGGAGATGGGAGTATCTGCCCATAGGACCACTTCAAGTCATATACTGCGCAGAGTGGGGCTTTATTGAAGAGTGACCAGAAAAAATGCCATTGCTAATAGAAGAAAATCCCCAAACACGGAAGAAAGTTCTCTGGTCAGATGAGACTAAAATTAAACTTTTTGGCCATCAAGGGAAACGCCATGTGTGGCACAAACCCAACCCTTTCTATAATCCCAAGAACACTGTTCCTACAGTAAAGCATGGTGATGGCGGCATCATGCTGTGAGGATATTTTTCATCAGCAGGGGGAGGAAAACTGGCCAGGATTGAAGGAAAGATGGATGGCACTAAATACAGGGCTATTCCAGATGAAAACCTGTTTCAATCTGACAGAGATTTGAGACTGGGATGAAGGTTGACTTTCCTGCAGAACAATGATTCTAAAAATACAGATAAGGCTTCACTGAAGTGACTTAAATGGAAACATCCATCCATCCATTATCCAACCCGCTGTATCCTAACTACAGGGTCACGGGGGTTTGCTGGAGCCAATCCCAGCCAACACAGGGTGCAAGGCAGGAAACAAACCCTGGGCAGGGCGCCAGCCCACCGCAGGGCGCACACACACACACACACCCACAATAGGGACAATTTAGAATTGCCAATGCACCTAATCTGCATGTCTTTGGACTGTGAGAGGGAAACCGGAGTACCCGGAGGAAACTCGTGCAGACATGGGGAGAACATGCAAACTCCACACAGAGAGGACCGGGGAAGTGAACCCGGGTCTTCCTAACTGCGAGGCAGCAGCGCTACTACTGCGCCACCGTGCCTCCCTAAAGGGAAACATTTAAATGTAAATTTAAAATCACAGCAGAAGAATTTACTGATCTGAAATTAAAAAAACAAACAACAAAAACCAAAACCTCTGGAGCTATTTCTTGCAGATATAGAAGTTAACGCAACATTCAAAATTCATAAAAGATTGTCAGCCTTGCCATATAAGAGGAAATATAGCAGTTGATAGGACAGTATAAAAATTAATTGAGAAATTGAGTGTTTCTTCATTCATTTGTGAATGCCCATTATTATTTTATGAAGCCTTATAAAAATGGTTACAAACACTTGATGACTAATCATGCTTTTTGCTGATGACATTGTGCAGTGTAGCACCAGAATAGTGGAAGTGGAGAAAAAGTTGGAAGAATGAAGAAGGGTTTTGACAAATACAGATTTGAAGATAAGTAGGAAGAATACAGATTATATGAGATTTAAGGATGATCTGGATTCAGAAGTTAACATGCAGGGAGAGCTATTAAAAAAATAGATATATTTAAATATTGTGGTAATCTAAGATAGAAAATTAGATGCAGAAGATAGCCAATAGAGTGCAGTGTGGATGGAACAATTGGAAGAAGGCTTCAAGAATATTGTATGATCGAAGAATTAAGTTGAAGGTTAAGTTAAGCTTTTTAAGACAGTGGTAAGACCATTAGTGATGTATGGGAGCTGAAACAAGGGCAGTAAAGGGAGTGCAGGAGAAGAAATTAGATGTGGTAGAAATTAGAATGTTGAGATGGATGTGTGGAGTTACAAAATGGACAGAATAAGAAGTGCGAAAAACAGATACAACAAAAATGGGAGGGATATATAAGAAAGTACAGGAAAGTAGGGTTGAAGTGGTATGAACATGTGATGAGATGAGACAAGGAATACATGAGAAAAAGAGTGATGAGAATGGAAGTTCAGGAGAAGAGGAAGTTTGGAAGGCCAAAGTGGAGGTGCATGGATAGAGCAAAAAGATGATTTGAAGGAAAATGGTCTGACTGGGTAGGTGGTGCCAAGGCCGAGCTGTATGGAGAAAGTTGATCAAGCACAACGACTCCCCACAGAAGTGGGAAAAGATGAAGAGGAAGAAGAAGAAAGCTGATTCGTTTGTTATTTTGATGGCTCATTCATCAATTTTTACATTTCATTATTACTTTATAGCTTGTATATCCTATAAACGCAGTTTTTTCATCTAATTAAATAAGTTGGATTTAATAATGTGCCATTTGTGAAATAAACCTACAATATGATTAATTATAGGCATGACAAAGGTCAAAGTCGGCAAAGAAGATCCCTCATCTGCAGAGTTTGTAGAAAAGCGCAGATCAGCTTTGGAAAGGTAAATAGTTAAAATATTAGTTTAGCTAATAATCATTTTGCTTCAAAAATGTACAATTTGTTTGTATGTATTTTCATTTATTATAAAATTCATCTACTTAAGTTTTCTATGTTACCACAACTTCTTTTACAATATTTTATGATACATTATTTTTTTCAATTGAAGAAATCTTAGATTTTCTTATATTGCACTGCTCACATAGAAATCTTAAAGATAAGGGAAGACAGAATCAGACCTGCAGCAAAGAAAGGTTTACTTATGACTGTGTTCTGCATTTGCAACAGTCCTGAGGGGAAACCATTATGCAGAAAAGTATGGCCTTTTTAAGGGGTAGAGTAATTGAGAGAGCTCTAGCCTAGTTGTTTTGTAGTTTTAGGGAGGCACCCCTGACTCAGAAAGTACCTTTACTAAGAGGACCATTTGGAATCAAGAGAGTTGGGTCAAAATCGTATGTGTGGGGATGAAGAGGATCCACAGTTGAGAGTTGTAATTAGAGTGAGAAGAAAATAGATTTGGGCAAGTAATATAGCCTCCTTATCCTGACACTGCATGGAAACATTCTGTCACAGAAGGCAGAGAGTAGCAGCAGATTTTGATTATGATTTCACTTTTATGTTTTAAGTTTTATCTTTTGTTAATCCATCTATTGTGTGTGATTCTACTAGAATTAAATGCATATGCTCTTCTAAATAGAGATTTCTTGACTTCATTATGAGGATATGGAGAGATGATGTGGTGTGCTCTTCCATTTGAAGGATGATTAAACAGATACATAAACCATAATTTTCTAGGAAATTTTAAATTTATGCTCTCTCTCAGGTTCTGAATTTTATTTGATAGACAGTGCAATTCTAACTTAATCTATATATACTAATTGGAGTATAAATGCCTCTTTTGTAGTGCAGTGTAAGTAAGCAAAACATTCCAAGTAAAAAGTTAAAGTGAATACCAAAATCTGTAAATCACAGGATTGTTTGTAATACTCTGTGTGCACATATGTTAGGTAGAGATATTAAAATCCAAGAAAATTTGGTAAATGTTTTGTGTAAAGGATTATAAATATGTAAAAATGTATATAGAATTATGAACTTAATGTCAGTTTACTCAAAATTGGCAGTGGAAAAGGCAAACTTTATTCAACTAGATAAGGCAGAGTATGGCAGTTTTTAGTTTACTAGTATGTGCATTCACCATCCATTACAGCAAATGCCTAGAAGTAAATTACCCATTTAAAGAAGGGCTACATTTACAAGTATTTACAATTTCAGTGTTAATTCAAAGGCAGAAAAACTACAGTCCCCAAATGTGAGTTTATTTTTATTTGATGTTGGAATTAAAACACACAATTTACATAAAAATTAAATACATAATTGGGGGCACTGTAAGTAAGGTTAACCATTTGCTAACACACGAGATAGTAAACCATTCTTCTGTACAGAGGGATTCTGCAATATTTTAAAAACTCATAATTTTTTTGAACAACATACCACTCTGCATACTACCACCCTAATCATGTGTGTTTTGTCTTGGTAGAGTAATATATACAGTATTGCTCTACTTTCCCCTATTGTATTATTAATATGTAGCCTTTGTCAGAATGCCTAATCCACAGATTTACCACTGTTTATAAGGGATTATAGTATATAACTTATCCCCACCTTCCCTTCTATATCTATAGGCAATTAGGTATAGTAAAAAGACAAGCAGGAGTTAAGTTACAACTAAAATAATGTATTATTGATAATATTCATAAATAACATCAATATGCAAAGTACACTTGAATATTGGCAACCATACAACCTGATTAAATGGTGATGTGTAGTTTCAGGCAGCACACAGACTTGTAGTTATTTAAAATGGTCTCTAGTTAAAGCATCATTCAGCTTTCTTCAGAACAGGCCGTATGCCTGTTCCAATATGGCTGCTAAACAGTGGTCTCCATTGTGTTGTCCTTTCAGTTCATAGTGTGATGGTCTTCATCAGTTTGTTGGTTAGTAAGAGAGAGAGAATGTGAATTCTGTCTAACCCCTACAGCCCAATAGGACATCATGGTACTTAAAAAGCTTCTGATCCAAGCCAATTCCAAACTACCATACTTCAGAGGGGGAATACAGCATCTTAAAACCTGCCACCGCCCAAGGACCATATGTCTTTATGGCTTTCTTGCGGGGGGTTGAAAGACTTTAGCAGAGAAACACTCGCCGAACTGGTTTAAAGGACACCCCCCCAAAATTCTGTCGTAAAATTCAAAGAGATCCATTCCTTGGGTTGTAAACATGAATGCTTCTCACTAATATTACATTGATTTGCCTAAATTATAAATAAACACAAAATATTTATCAAGTTATAACAAAATCTCACATCACAACAATGTGCCTATTAGCAGAAAAAGCAGTCCATGTGTAATATACATTACATTTAATTCTGTTTCCTCACAATTAGATAAATAAGACAAATGAATTGAATTCAAATGCATAATAAACCTTGGACAGAATTTACTTGTAATAAAAACAATATGTCAGTCATGGAACAGTAGTGTCTGTTTACACAATGTGAGCTTTAAGTTTATGTAAAACTCTTCACTATAAAGAGCATTCTTGTTCTGGTCTTTTACCGTAGAAAGGTTAAGCAACAAAAATATTAGATGAATGATTATCACTGAACTCAAGGGTTTCATAGCTGACAGAGCTTTAGCTCTTTAGTTTTTAGTAGACAAAGCAGTATTAGATTCATCCTTTTGACAGCATTTGTGACACGAATGGTATTTTGTCTGCTTGTGATCCACTGACGTATTCTTGTTTTGTGCATTCTGATGCATTGAATAAAAAATTAAACATAAGTGAGAGTTTGACATTTCTCTGCCCTTTTTATAATCTCATTGATTGACTTGGAAGGTCAGAGTTGTTAATAGCAGGGCTGTTGATGTCAAGTTTGAGACTTCAGCTGAGAAGAACTGACTTCTGAGTTAAGAAATTTCACAAGAAGGGAAATAAAACCTTGCCATTTGGCTTTTGTGTTTGATGTTATTTAACATGTCAAATGAAAACTTTTTTAATTGCAGAGGATAAAATAGTTTGTGTGTTTTAGAAGATATATACTATAAAGTGTTTATTTTTTTTGTAAACGATTCTTGATTTGTTTTTCAGTATTTTAATGTTGTTATCTCTCTATTATAAAAAAAAAATCCTGGGAGAGAAAGACTAGGGAGACGAGATGTGATCTTCACGTGAAGATCACGGAAGACACTTAACAGATCTGCGAGATGAAAGAGATTGGCCACGGAGCGTCTCGCGGGGGACGTAGAACATGAGATTCTTGCAAGGACACACCATACTTACAACCAATATCAAATAAGTCCATGGGCAGCAAAACACTCAGCCGTGCAAAGGCTTTGAGCACACACAGATCCAGGGCTCTCAGCGCATATAAAGCATATAAGGACAATACATTATAGATGAAAACGTCGACAACTAAGCGAAGATGAAAGAGCAGTGCGGAGAAAAGAGACTCAGAAGCGTTGGAGATAAAAAAAAATGCAAACAAGAAAAAGAATAATCTAGGTGCAAATTCAGAAAATAAGGAAAGTAATTATCAGCCCGGAACAAGTGGAATTAAAAAAAAAGCATGTCCAATTGGCCTCAGAATTAAAAGACAAAGTAGAACTTCATAAAGACATTCAAAAACGTTGGTGCTATACACATGCAGAGCAGGTTAGAGATTATGAAAGCAGTGAAATTCGAAAGGCTCAAAAAAAAAAAATGTTGGTGCGATACACATGTAGAGAAAGTTAAAGAATATGAAAGCAGGAAAATTAGAAAGTATAAAAAAAAAAGAAAGTAAAGATCGCAATCGTGCAAACAAATGGAAATTATTACTCGAAAAAAGGGAAAATAATCACCACGGACCAGGTGTCATTGAAAAAAAAAGCAGGACAAAGCAAGGTCAGAAATAAAAGACAAAGAGTAGAAAACAAAGTAAAACGTAATAAAGAGGTTAAAAAACAAGGGGGCCAAACACATGCAGGACAAGTTACAGATAATGAAAACAGCGGAATTCAAAAGACCCAAAAAAAAAAACATAGGCGCGAAACACATGCAGAGCAAGATACAGAATATGAAAGCAGGAAAAAAACAAAAGTGGTCAAACCAAAGAAAGTAAACATCGCATTGGTGCAAAAGAGAAATTATTACTCGGAGAAATAACGAAAAGGCGAATAGAGATCGAATATATGGACATAGGTGATATGTCACAAATATGTAAATATTGTAAGGCTTTGAAGTTTAAGTCAGAGAATTTCAAAAACGGGGTTTTCCTCACATGCATTTATTGGTTACTTTGCAAAAAAAATTAACTGCTGATGATGTAGATCACTTTGTCTGTGCTGAAATTCCAAACAGAGAAACCTATCCTGAATTATGGTACAAAGTCATTAAACACATGTCTCACTGACCTCATTAAAAAGATTCAGCATGTTGAGACTCGAAAGATTCCAAATATTGTTTTTACCAAAATTCTGAAATAAAAGTGAAACTAATGAAATAGCAACAATTCAAAGAAAAAAAAATCTTAAAAGTATGTATCCGGAAAACCAAACATGGAGGTTGGTGAGTGAAGCGCCCCTAGTTTATTATTATGATCTAGATGCTCAAAGAGTAAAATTAAATATCTATTGATGGCAGCAATTTATCCATACTGTAGCAAATATCCAATGCCCATCCACACTGCTGGGTGTAATAAGGTTTATAAGGTCATTATTGTCACATGTAGAGAGTACAGTGAATTTCTACTTGCATGTGCTAATCAACATGCAACACATTCATCGCGTCTGATTAGTGAGTACAGCTGCCTTACCTCAAAACTTCTGTCTTCCTTAGCCTGACCAATCTCAGAACACATTTGTCATAACCTAGCAGCATTTTTAGAGTCAATACTAATCAAGCAAACATATTTGCACAATTAATAAAACACATTGTAATACTTACTACAGATGCCAACATTTTAACAAGTCAGTTAGTAAATAGAATAGAATGAATAGAATGCCTTTTATTGTCACTATACACATGTACAATGAGATTAAAAGCAGCTTCTTCAGTGCAGACATATATGTAGAACACAACAAGTAAATAAAATAAACAAATGGTGCTAAAACGTTTGCAAAAAAAAGTTCTGCGACGCTATATACAAATGGAAAGAATAATAACTAAATCGAGTTATTGCACATTATTTAAATACTGGAAAGAATAAATAACTATTGCACTATTGGGTTATAGTAGATCCCTCCTCCATCGCGGGGGTTGCGTTCCAGACCCCCCCGCGAAAGGTGAAAATCCGCGAAGTCTAGAAACCATATGTTTATATGGTTATTTTTATATTGGTCATGCTTGGGTCACAGATTTGCACAGAAACACAGGAGGTTGTAGAGAGACAGGAACGTTATTCAAAACCACTGCAAACAAACATTTGGTCTCTTTTTCAAAAGTTTAAAACTGTGCTCCATGACAAGACAGAGATGACAGTTCCGTCTCACAATTTAAAAGAATGCAAACATATCTTCCTCTTCAAAGGAGTGCACGTCAGGAGCAGAGACTGTCAGAAAGAGAGAGGAAAGCAAACAAATCAATAGGGCTGTTTGGCTTTTAAGTATACGAAGCACCGCGGCACAAAGCTGTTGAAGGCGGCAGCTCACACCCCCCTCCATCAGGAGCAGAGAAAAACAAACAATCAAAAATCAATACGTTGCCCTTAGAGCTTTTAAGTATGCGAGAGCACCGTACAGCATGGTCGCTTCACGAAGCAAGCTGTACAGAAGGTAGCAAATGAAGATAATCTTTCAGCATTTTTAGACGAGCGTCCGTATCGTCCTAGGTGTGCGAACAGCCCCCCTGCTCAATCCCCCTATGTCAGGATCAGAGAAAGTCAGCGCAAGAGAGAGAGAAAGAAAAGTAAGTTGGGTTAGCTTCTCAGCCATCTGCCAATAGCATCCCTTGTATGAAATCAACTGGGCAAACCAACTGAGGAAGCATGCACCAGAAATTAAAAG
Source organism: Erpetoichthys calabaricus (assembly GCF_900747795.2). NCBI lineage: Eukaryota > Metazoa > Chordata > Cladistia > Polypteriformes > Polypteridae > Erpetoichthys > Erpetoichthys calabaricus. The sequence continues at coordinate 108,213,075 of NC_041400.2, read as the reverse complement.
ACCCATTTGTCCGCCAGAAATCCGCGAACCAGCAAAAAATCCGCGATATATATTTAAATATGCTTACATATAAAATCCGCGATAGAGTGAAACCGCGAAAGGCGAAGCGCGATATAGCGAGGGATTACTGTATTGCACATAATGTAAATATTGCACAATAATGATGATCATGTGCAGTGAGTAGTAGATATTGGACCTGAGAGTAATAGCAGAGTAAATAAACATTTTATTCTAAAATAAAGCAGATGTTCCTTGTTATTTTTTTGGTTTCACTAATAATGGATCTGATGTGCTAATAAAAGGGCAGTATGGCTACACAGTCAATAGTGTTGTTATTTTGCAGTGTATGGAGTTTACATTTACATTTTTTGTGTTCCTTAATTTTTCTAAAGGTTTATCTACACAGTCTTAAACAAATTGTTATGTAGATCTGATAAATCTAAATAAACCAAATATGATTGAGTATAGGTGGTTAATAATAAATAATTAGACTGGTGTCCCATCCTTGCTTATTCTTGCATTGCATTTATTGCTTCCAAGCGACTGGGCACTGGAAAAAAAATAAAAAAAAGATTCAAAATAATAATGGAGAATTAACAATTAGTAGTCTAACAAAGCACATTCAAATAGGAAGAACAAAAGATATGTAAGGTTTGGCTTTTGCTTCAATATATTATTCTGTATACAAATCAGATTTTCTATTATATATTCTGATATTTGAAAATGTTTGCATGAGATATCTCAAACGTGTTAGAATTTTGTGACTTTCTGAGTCAGCATTTTCAGTTATAAAATATTGAGCAAATAATTCATTGCCTCAAGAAAAAAAATGCCTTTCATTAGCTGAATATTATATTCATTTTGCATATAAAGGAATAAGTTTTTTTTTTTTTGCTTTTTTAGGTACCTAGAAAGAACAGTTAAACATCCTACTTTGTTACAAGATCCTGACGTGCAGCAGTTCTTGGAAAGCTCAGAGGTTTGTATTTTATATTTGCTAAAATATAATGTGCAAGTCATAGTAAGATATACAAAGCTACAGACAACCTATACAAGGCTATAAATAGAAATATCACATTTTAAGTGAAAATGATACATTTGTGTACAGGAATTTCTTAATGCATTAGTAATTGGAACAATACTCATGAAAGTATTTAAACAAACGTATATTTATTTATTATTTAATAATGTATACTATAAACCAGGTGTTTGAAAAAAATTAAATCTATATATATAATTCACTAAGCCACCGCCAGAGTAAGCAAGACACCCATGGAAGCACGCAGGACAGAGCCACGCCCACCAACTCTAAGACCATTGGATACGACAACAACTTGCAGAGCCACGCCCACCAACTCGGACGTGACGACTCAGAAAAAACGCCGTCATTTATGTTCGTCTGTGCTAGAGTCCACATGCACCTCTGAGCCACGTTGACTGTTCATAGAGGCATGTTTCACGCGGATGTGAATCGCTGTATGCAGCGCGTAAAACAGTTTGCGAGGGGTATCCCATGGGATCCTTAAAACAATCCTTTAAAACTGAGGTTAAAACACAATGAAGGACGCAGTCTTTAAAAACCAATAAGCCCTGTGCCTCTTTTTCATTAGCGTCTCACCTGCTTCACCGATGCAGGCCCTGCAACAGTCAAGACGCTCTCTCAGCAGCTGACCTTCTCTGTGCCTGACTCCACTACTTTCAGTCACCTGATTAAAAATGGCCTTTTGAAAGGGAGCTATGAACCCGCTATACCACAGGAACACATTGCCTTCGAGCCTGCTCTTGCTCACTCTAACGTCTTTCTCTCTCTCCTCACTCGCTCGCACACTGCACAGGGGAGAAACACCCGCAGCACAACTCCACCCGGAAACCGTTTCAGCCACACTTCTACACCCCTTGCTACGCTGTGAGCGCGGTGATTATTTATTTAAAAATGGCCTTTTGAAGGGGAGCTGTAGACCCACTATACAGTAATCCCTTGCTATATCGCACTTCACCTTTCGCGGCTTCACTCCATCGCGGATTTTATATGTAAGCATATTTAAATATATATCGCGGATTTTTTGCTGGTTCGCGGATTTCTGCAGACAATGGGTCTTTTAATTTCTGGTGCATGCTTCCTCAGTTGGTTTGCCCAGTTGATTTCATACAAGGGACGCTATTGGCAGATGGCTGAGAAGCTACCCAACTTACTTTTCTCTCTCTCTTGCGCTGACTTTGTCTGATCCTGACGTAGGGGGATTGAGCAGGGGGGCTGTTTGCACACCTAGACGATACGGACGCTCGTCTAAAAATGCTGAAAGATTATCTTCACGTTGCTACCTTCTGTGCAGCTGCTTCCTGAAGCGACATGCTGCACGGGTGCTTCGCATACTTAAAAGCTCAAAGGGCACGTATGATTTTTGATTGAAAAACAAACTCTGTCTCTCTCTATCTCTCTCTCTTTCTCTGCTCCTGATGGAGGGGGGTGTGAGCTGCCGCCTTCAACAGTTTTGTGCCGCGGTGCTTCGTATACTTAAAAGCCAAACAGCCCTATTGATTTGTTTGCTTTCCTCTCTCTTTCTGACAGTCTCTGCTCCTGACGCGCACTCCTTTGAAGAGGAAGATATGTTTGCATTCTTTTAATTGTGAGACGGAACTGTCATCTCTGTCTTGTCATGGAGCACAGTTTAAACTTTTGAAAAAGAGACAAATGTTTGTTTGCAGTGTTTGAATAACGTTCCTGTCTCTCTACAACCTCCTGTGTTTCTGCGCAAATCTGTGACCCAAGCATGACAATATAAAAATAACCATATAAACATACTTCGCGGATTTTCTTATTTCGCTGGTGGCTTTGGAACGCAACCCCCGCGATGGAGAAGGGATTACTGTACTATAGGAACACCTGTGACTTTGCCTTCACATTGTTTTCCTTTTATTTCTGATCCCGTCGAGCAGATCAGACACCCAGGCAAACAACACTGAATAATCAATAGCTGCAACTACTTTGCCCGCCCCAACTCCTCACCTGAATCAGTTTTGTCTGTGTTCACCAGTGTTTACCAAACTCGGTCCTGGTGAACCCCTATGGCTGCAGGGTTTTGTTCCAACCGGATTCCTAATCATTAATGCCGATAAAACTCATCCGGGATAAGTCGGTTTTTTCAAACGCAGCCGTGTAGCAGATTAGTCTAGCTGGATGTAATAATCCGAGATGAATGCGCGCCCCTGTGCTGAGTGAAAAGCCAATGTATATTGAGTCTAGAAAACATGATCAGCAAGTCTTTGATAGGCTGCAACAAAATGATGAAAGAACGGGCGCATTTTTTTCACACAAGCTGTGTGAGTGGGTGGGTGTTAGTTAGTTAATTAGTTTTTTTCGAAGGATTTCAAGATTTAATATGCACAAGCGGTAACACTGCAAAAGCAGCCCAAACCAGAAAAGACGGCTGGCAAAAAGTGGCCGACAAATTAAACGCATGTGCATTGTACTTACTGAAAGCAGCGTTACGGATTTTGCAAATGTTCATTTTTTTCCCTCTGCTTAAAAAACAATTAAAAAGCGGCATGATTATGCGGCGTATACTACGTCACGGGTTGGTATGCAGCATGTAAAACAGTTTGTTTGTCGCGGATAATTTGCCTTTTACTTTTACACGAAGACAATTTCCTGTTAGTTTGGCCTTTGCGATTACAACTGAAAAGGCACAGGGCCAAACTTTCAAAAAGATATGCATGTATCTGCCAAAACCAGTTTTCAGTCACGGACAGTTGTATGTTGCTCTCTCCAGAGTTCCATCTGTTCATTCACTTACAGTTGTATCCTCAAACCCACCCCTTTTAGACAACTGTGTCTTTCCGGAAGTGTTCAGCCATCAATAAATAATTATATGGCGTATGCCTGCAGGAACACGTGCAGCGAGCGAGTGACACACACACGCATACAGGCGCGCGAGAGAGAGAGCGCTGGACACATAAGAATAATAATACGTCATTACATTGATATAGCGGTGTTCTCAGTATTCAAAGCGCTATCCACACAGGGAGGAACTGGGAAGCGAACCCACAATCTTCCACAGTCTTCTTACTGCAAAGCAGCAGCACTACTACAGCGCCACAAGGCAGTTAAAGAATGCACCGGGCTTGATTTTGTTTTCACTTCTGTTTACAGCGATCGGGTCGTAGATAGCATTGTTGCAATGTTACTTTTCTTGGTGGCTTATTACATTACGGATGTTTCACATGTTCATTTTTTCCCCTGTGCTTAAAAGCCATTAAAAAAATGTTTCTCAACTGTGACTCCGGAACATCTCAGTACACAAGCTATATTAAGCGTCAACAACGAAGACTCGCTACACCTTAATCTACAAGTACTGACACTTATCCCTACCGACAAAGTAACTTTCACCAGCGTGAACTTCTTCGTCACAGACGATCCCGCTTTCAGTCACGGACAATTATATGTTGCTCTCTCCAGAGGTCTATCTTTTCATTCACTCACAGTCGTATCCTCAAACCCACGCCATTAGGACAACTGTGTCATTCAGGAAGTGTTCACCCCATCAATACATAATTATGCGGCGTATCCTACGCCGGGGGTTGGCTAGTTCAATATATTATTTAATGAAAGAATATATTTTTAATTTAAATAATTTACGGAAAATCAAGATTTGTTTGTGCTTAATACCAGAAAAAACTGATTTAATGAAGTCCAGAACAAATCACTACAACTACAGTAGAAAAAAGATTTGTCTACAGTAACAAAAACAAAAAAAAAAATTTTTGAATTAAGTTATTGGTTTCTTGTCGCCTCTTTGGTATTGTACCTGACCTTTACATTGTGAGCCCACATGGTACATCCATGTAGACTTTTCAGAGTGAGCTTAAATGGGCTACATGGTTAACTCACCATTAGCTCTTGCTGATGAACACTGCTTCTAGGCACTAGAAGGGGGTCCTGGTATCCCTGTTTCTGGTGAGGTTCCCTTAGATTCCTTTCTTAGAAAGCCTATGCTGAGGTACTGAAACAGGGACACAGCATAATACAGTATGTGAACCTCACATCCTGGAGAAACGATACATATTCATTCCTGGAAGTAAAATTATGGACCAGTCTTCGTATTTGTACAGATATTTGAAGGTTAATGTTACTTTACTAATAGTGTCAATGAGGTTCTGAGGCCACAGCCGCATGCCATCCGGTCCCTGTGTTTGTGGAGACAAAGCTGTGTTGATATACTTAGAATTAATTCAAGTCTGTTCATCATGGGCACAGAACTTCGCCAAAGGATTGTCCTTACTCCTGTCTTGTTTGTGACTTGGCCAGAATTTTGAAATGCAGCATTGGCTAATAGAGTGTCAAGTTTATAAATCTAAGGGTGCTATTTGTTTCTAGAGGATAATGTTGTCTTTCTGACTTCATCTGAATGGGGTATTTATTGTACAATGGAGTGGTTCACATTTAAGCATAATGTAAGTTTAGAATTAGCACCTCCCAATTTGAGGAGATCTGTGGAGATAGGCCTCTTGTGGAAAAGAGTAGTTTGCACCCTCCAGGTAAGGGATAAGCAGATTCCCAGAAATGAAGAATACATTAACATTCTTGTTCAGGAGTAAGAGTGCAGATGATTGCAGAACTGATCAAAAAATCAGTGCAGCAGCAGAGGTTTTGGGAACATCTTATGAGGCCATGGTGGTGATACTGAGATGAAGTTCTCTGATGAACCTGTTTATTTACCAGTCTGTGTTTCCATTCTTATGTATGGTGATAAACTCTAGGTGGTAGATGAAAGAATAAGACTGAACGTTCAAGCATAAGAATTGCTGGATGTATTGTCTTTGATAGAATGGGCAGCTCAAGAACACAAGAGAACTCCAGAGTACAATTGGTACTTTTTAGAAACAGTTGAGATGGTTTTATCATGTAGCCAGGATGCCATCGGATGCATCCAGTGGGGATTGAACCAATCAATGTTATCTGCCCTGATTAGCCTGGAAGTGTTGAGCAAATCCTCACAAGGAGTGGCAAAAAGTTGTTGAGGATAGTGGTCTAGTCTGTTCATCTCTACATGCTCCTCCTATAAAACTTACCTAGCAGATTCCAAGTAAAGGGAATGTCTCAGCACTGAATTACTATATATTTTCTAACATTGCATTTTGAAAATGAAAACAATAAAATAAGTTGTCACTGTTGTTTGACAGTTTCTTATTTTCATTTCTTAGTTTCATTTTATAAAACTAAAATGTTTTGATTCACCGTCTTAGTTCTTATTGATTCATTAAAATGACTGTTAGATTTTATCCCTATTTTTTATTCTTACAAATGAAATTTGAGAACTGGTTAGCACTACATGAAAACTACAGATTTTAATCAACATCTATTAAATATCAGAAACTAAGTTTGTGAAAATTTACAGAAGAAAACAAACGAAAAATCATACATTCTGTATATAATGTGAGGCTAAGTAAATCTTTCATCATCAGTTCCTGTTCTCGGAATTTGTAGAAAAAAACAACTGAATAATTATCATATTTTTGAAACCTTGCTATCTCCCAGCATTTCATTTTTAAATGTGAATGTATTTTCCATTCTATTCTGGTGGTTAACATCAGCAATGAGTTAGCTGTCAAGACAGAATACACAAACTTGTTAGTAGACACATTCAGTTTGTTACATCCACAGTCCTTATTTCTTTGTTGGGTTGCTAATAATCTTACAAACATGTTGTTCCATGGCCTCTTCAAATAGTCCCAGGCCCTAAACAGTATCTAAGTATTGTCTGCAGCAAAAGGAAATGGAAGTGCGACAGCAACTGGTTTCAAATTAAACAAGATTCATAGACCATTATTCTTTCAAAACCACTTACAAGTTTTCACATAAAAATCAGCATCATGAAAAGGAACCATTGTTAATGTACTTTTAACTCTGTTAGGGTAAGTCCAAGAACTTTTCAGTAAAATATTCTTTATTTGCAAATTTTGCAGTTTGAGCTGTTTTATAAAAAGAGTCCCGGATTCATGAAATACATGTGCACACTTACTTTGAGCAAACACTTAGTACTTGTAATTGTGAATTACAAATAAAAAGTCCATACAAGTAAATGTAGCATCTTTGATGTTACTCGGCCACAACATGATTTTACAATTTGGAACATTTTGCATATTTATTTAACAATTTCAGGAAATATTTACACTCAGCCATATGTACGTGAAAAAATACAGGTGGTGCAGTGTCTCTCAATTAACTCTTCATTTAATGTAACATTCTAAGATTATAACTAAATGAATCACTGCGCCAAAATACCTAATTGTGATCTCAGCCTTTTACTTTAAGTGAAAGTTGCCTGTTTTCTTGTAAAGGGAGAAGAGACCAAATGTTGCACATTTTAATTTTCTGTGTTGATAACCTGTCCAGTTCAATAAGAACTTTCACATAAGTGTGACAATAATTGCTAGTGCTGTGAAAGAAATGCAAGAAACTTGTAATTGATAAACAATCATATTAGGTGTACATCTGATGAGAAATATTTCAGAAGTAAAGAGACCAAAATAAAGTTTATTTAAGCTGGAAGGCTTGCAAGGGCTATAATGGGGGTAGGGTGTTCAGTTAGCTTTAATTAAAGGGGTTTTCTCTCTACTTGTTGATATAGGCAAAGAGATAAACATTACATTAGCCTTTTTTACATTGAGCTGGCATACAATTAAAATTTTTACACAAGGGGCAGTTTTTAAAACTGGATTTGGTCCTGTGCAAATACAATTTAAAGTGTTTTTATTTCATGGGAATTGTTACATATTCGTTATGTTCACTGTTGATTTTTAAAACTTCAGTAAAAAATATTTGGAATGAACTTTTCTTCAAGATCACATTGAATTTTGATTCCTTGTTTGGTCTTACAGCGTGATAATGCAAGGTATAACTGGCCATGAGTGAATATCGTTTCTTTGTCTCTTATAAATAAACCGACGTTTTCAAATGTTTGTCCTTGTGAAAGTAGGAATATCCAGAGCCGATGTAGCAGGTGGCATTATTCTCAAGAAGCTGCGGATTTCTGGCCATTGTGGATTGCACGTCATTGTAAGAAATAAATCTGGCCGGCCGATAGTTCTGGATATTTCCATTGCATCATGATATAATGATTGCAGTGCTCTTGGACTACCTTGATATGATGATGGTAATATTACTGCTTTACCTATTTTGAATTTGTCTGAACTATTGATTGAATTTTGAACGTGATCAATGAGACCTTTCATATGTTCTGCTCTACATTTAGCTTGATTTGATTTAATAAAGAAGAGACGATTAGCTGCGACTTATATATATATGCATTAATAATGTAATGTTGCAACAGACGTTGAGATGATAGAAGTGGGTTAAATACATGTGAATGTATCGCTAATTTTGACCCAAAATATTGTGTGGATGTTATTCATTTTGCTGAATGCATTTTTTTCATATTGTACGACCATCCTGTTGCGCCATCTGGGATAAGCAAAGGAAAGAGTAAAGGGTCAGCATGTGGCGATGTATTTGACATAAATGATGAATCATCCTTTGCCTTTGGATATATACACGAATATCTGCTCTGTATTTTATATCTCTGTCTTTCGAAAGTATTATCGCTGACAATTTGTCACATGTGGGTTTATTATCAATGCGACTGTGATCTTTCATATTCATATAGAAATCCAAGAAATTTTCTTTGTGTTTTGCTGATAAATTTTGTGTAAAGTGCGATACTTTTGGATGTATGGATTTGTATTCATTACTGGCTGTATAATTTCAATTACGTCAGATCATTTAACTCTTACGATTCTATGTTGCATCGCCTTTCCGTGATCATAAGTGTTTTTTTCTAAACTAAACTTGTCGTAGCTGTAATTGTTGCGGGAACACATATTCTCATAGCGTATGGCCCATTATTGTGTAAATCAACATTTTGTGAATTGAATGATGCGAACGCAAAAAGGTTATTGTAGACGCGTATATTTTGCCTGTAGTGTTTGTGGATTTCACTTTCACCAAACAACAAATTGTTTAATTCTTGTGGAAACGTCTCTTCATTGGGAAGGAACAGTACTTTTCCGTGAGGGCAACACAATTTAGACGATCTACAAGTCTCCGACTTAAACTTTAAAGCCTAACAATATCTACATGCTTCCGACATATCACCTATGTCCGTATATTCGATCTCTTTTTTCTGTTCCGTTATTTCACCTAGAAGTAATTTCCGTTTGTTTGCGCAAATGAGATCTGTACTTTCTTTTTTTTGGCACTTTCGAATTTTAGTACTGTCATATTTTTGAACTTGCTCTGCGTATGCCAATTTTTTTTTGAGCCTTTCAAATTCCACTGCTTTCATAATCTGTAACCTGCTCTGCATGTATATGGCGCCAACATTTTTGAACGTCTTTATGAAGTTCTACTGCGTCTTTTACTCTTTGTCTTTTATTTCTGACCCCATTTGGACCTGCAAGGTTTTCAATTCCACTTGTTCCGGGCTGATTATTACTTTCCTTGCCTAGGTCACCGTCTCACAGGAACATGCTTCCAGTGGATGTCAGTTTGACGTGACTAGGTAAAGATTCTATTGTGCAACAATTTTTGGTAGAAGTAGTGATACCAAAGCACCAAAAAGAGAGTAAAAGTGAAATGGTGCAACACAAAATAATTCTAGGCTTACTACTGTCAATAACCACTTCAGGGAGATTTTAGTAATCGGAAAATAAGACTAATATGTAAGCAGTTTTAGTACTTCCCATACAGTAAAAATCATATAAAGAAAAAAGGAGAACCAAATAAAAGATAACATGCACAGCATTGCTCTCTTCATAAAACCGTAATGTCAACTCCACAACTAAACATTTCACTGGTTCCTTCAGAATTTGAAGAAACAAGAGTCGGCATATAAAAGTAGTGAAAACAGATTTTTTATTTAGTTGAAAACACAGACTTAAAAAAAATGGTAAAGTGAAAAAAGTATATGGTTCTATATAAGTACTGGAGTAAAAGCCTAACAGCTATACCTGTCTACAAGGCAGTGCTACAAATAATATAAATTAATTTTGTTAAAAAAAAAAAAAAACAAACAACGTCTTCATGAGCTTCATTAAGTAAAATTTAATTAGCAAGTTAGGAAAAAAAATATGAAAAATTAATTTAAACAATAAATTGATTAATAGAAGAAATTTGCACTTCTGTCTTTGCTAATAACAATGCCAACACTGTGAGAACTTTTTGTGCTTTCTTGTAACACTGCCGACATATTACAATAAGGTTCTTTATTCCAGACAATCCATATTACTAACTGAGAATGGTAAACCGGAAGGCACGGACCCAGGTACACGGCGATGGACGCAGGAGACATAGTGCGCAGGCGCCTACAGCAAGCGTCTCATAAACCGCAAGTGAAGTCTGATCCACCGCGAATGAAGGACTCACCGCTCAAAAACGAAAGAGCTCAACTAACGAAGTAATCATGGCTCAAAAACGACATAGCTCAACTAACACCGCACAGAAAAGAGGATTCTGCACACAGGACAGGGGATTCTGCACTGCACCCCTGAGTCAAACGGAAGCCACTACGGGGTCCGCAAAGGTCCACAAAGATAGTACAGAAGGCGCGAGAAAGTTTCTGCACTGCACCCCACAGTCACACGGAAGACACTACACACATCCAAACCATATGCCACACAAAAACAAGGATTCGGCGGCCCGCCCCAGAGTCAAACGGGTCAACTAACACACGGCCCCAGAGAACGGCCACAGAACAAACAAACACAACAGGATTCAGCACCCCGCCCAAAGTCAAACTGGAGAGAGTACGGATGCCGCAAATGTCCACACTACACGGCATAGTGAAACCTGAGATAGTACGGAAGGCGCAGGCGTCACCGCCATATGTGAGTGGCACTACTGCGGAGTGAAGTTAGGAATAATGTGCTGCTTGGGATTGTACAAACCGCTGAACGCTTTACACCAAATTCAAACACAATACAGCTCAACGATACAAACACGAGCCCACCTGGATAAGATAAATGAACGCAGGCGCCTACAACGTGCGTCTGAAACTGCGGAAGCAAAGCAGGCACGGGTTCAAAATGAACGAGCTCGACTGACGGATATACAAACACGAGCCTGCCTGGATAAACTCAATGAACGCAGGCACCTACAACGCGCGTCTGAAATGCCACAAGCAAAGCGGGCACGGCTCCAAAACGAACGAGCTCAACTAATGTATTTCAGGATACCCAACGCCAGGGGTAGGCGAGCGAAGCGAGCAGGGGGCAGAGCCCCCTTGTATATAAAAGAAAGCTTATGGGATGTTATTTAGAGGGATATTAACAACAGAATAGAACCAAAATGTATTTTTATTATATATAGTGTAGCAGGGCATCTAGCTGATGTGTTCGAAATGTAGAGGCACCCTCAAAAATGTGTTACTAACTAATTATAAACAATTTCAAATTTCTGATCTTTAGGGCTGCTGTTTTTGTAGGACCATGTTTAATTTGCTATGGGGCAATTTGAACAGTATATGGGAAATGCAGTATTGGCAACCTTTGCACAAGATACAGACCAACATAACAGTAAACCTTAAAGTAAAGGTTTACCACAGGGATGTCCAGTCTTGGTCCACTGTGGCTGCAAATTTTTGCTGTCAATTCTTGTGGGCAATGGAATAATCTATTTAATTAGGTGTTTTGTCCTTCTTTCTTGTCATCACTTTGTGGCATCAGAAATTACTATTAATGTTTATTTTACTTTTATGAGTACTAGGGTGTTGTACCGTGTTAGCCATTATGAATGTAGAGAAAAGCCAAGCAAAATGACACTTTTTATTGGCTAACTACAAAGATTACAATATGCAAGCTTTCGAGGCAACTCAGGCCCCTTCTTCAGGCAAGATGTGCCTGAAGAAGGGGCCTGAGTTGCCTCGAAAGCTTGCATATTGTAATCTTTGTAGTTAGCCAATAAAAAGTGTCATTTTGCTTGGCTTTTCTTTACTTTTATGAGAAAATTAGCAATTATTTTAATGAATTAGTTTCCCCAAATGTTTGAATGTTATTATATTAAAAAAGTTCCCTATATATAATGACAAAACCCTCGTGTAAAAATAGTTATCAGGTTTCCTAGCTTATTGTTGACAACCTATTTTTTGTTTTGCATTGTTAATAAAAATAGATAGTTAAAACTTAAGTTCTAATCAAGAAAGTGAATGAAAAAATATAGAAACTAAATGGATCTCTGTATACTAAAGGTCAGGACAGTATTAAGCATTTTCTGAATTTCAGTTCATAAAATGTATAGCATTATTAAGTTTTAATATTTCAGACAAAGCTGGCTGAGACATCTGATTAAATAACAAGTTATAATAACAAAGTTTGATTATCAAATTAAGTAAAATCCTGCAACCTCTGGGGCCATCACGGATGATCATTAGAAAACTTTGGATTATATTTAATATTTCACCCTATATGTTTTAAGAATTTGCTGTATGCATCTCTTCAGCTTTTTTTAATGCTTTCAAATATTTTTGTAGTTTAAAGTTTTAACTTTTTAATTTTTTTTCTTTCATGTCCTCTGCATGTGTTATAACATTTTCTTCACAGATGTGAATCTATCTATCTGCTTCATTTTTCCAGTTCGTAGTCAAACTAATCCAAAACCTATCTTGACTCACTCCCTTTATCACAATGGGTGTGAGTCCAGAACCCATATCCAGCATGCGTGATGCCTACACACATATGTCTGTGTTCACTTTAACCAAACCATTTCTAAGATGCTGACATAGGGCTAATACCAAATAAAGGTACCTCAGAAGGGTTTACTCATTTTGTTTGAAACTCAGGTTCCACCAGTTGTTTCCATTGACTTCTTTGACCACCCTTGGAGTTGTCCTTTGCAGCGACCAGATCTATGACTCTCCTTTCTTAGCTGTAATATTTTTGCTGTGAAATATTTCTTGTGAAAAGAAACCAGTGTTCCTGAAAAGACAACAACACCTAATGCTGAGTAATCTTACAAATCTCACACGTAAGGACCCTGAGGTTTGTGAGTGGAACTCTGCAGTGGTATCTGCTGTGCCACTATACTGGCTGTGAACAGTTACAATTTATAAACACACATTACTAGTTCTGATTCTTGTTTCAGAATTAAAACATTAATTTGAACACATATTCTACTTTGCTGATTTGAAATTCATATATTTCCACAGCCACAGATTTTTGGATTCTTTTCCTATGGAAAAAAATAGAATCAAATTGCACTTTCTTTAATATGTTCTCATTTTAACATAGTGTTTTATGATATAATAGAATTCATTATACTTTTTGACCTAATAAACTTTGTTCTGTAGAAATATCTGTCCATTCTTTGAAGGCATTGCTATAACTTGTAGTTTCCTGCAATGTTCTATTTCAGAAATGTGCATCTGTGTTCATTATCTTTCTTTACACCAACCATTTTTTAAAATTTCATTTGGAATTGGTTTTCCTATGGGGAAAAAGAGTCTTCATGGTCATTCCTACAGTGCATTGCTGAGGAGTGATGTTTTCATTGTTATGCGGATGTTTTCCAAACAGTCAGTACTAAAACACTTGCTGATTATAAATATAATCAAGCCATCAATCCTAGTACTGTCTAAGCTCTGCCAGTGGAGCTGTCCTTCTCTGTTATGTCAGTGTGTTTCTTTGTAAATTATATATTTATGAATGCTCATAGCAGAGTTAAATTCACATTAATAAGCCAGCATCAGCATAAAATAACAGCACTGAATTAAAATGTAATTGGATGCAAAATAAGTTTTTATTTAGTTTTGAAGTTTTCAGTATAAAAAAATGGCTTTGAGCCCTTTATTAGATATGCAATAAATATTTGGCAAATTACCTTAAATAACACATTTCAGGTAATGTTTGGAAACAGCTGCGGTTTACTGTCAAAAGAAAACTGCTAAAATTTGAAACTTACAGAAATTTAGGGTTTCCATGCATGTACAGTCATTTGTCTACTCCTGAATTCCTTTGAAACTTTCGCTTTTCTAAATATACATTGACACACAGCAGTATTCATTCAATTGCCAAGAAATAAGGCAACCTAAATGGTGGGGGAATACAATTGAAAACCTTTCTTTAATGCCTTTCCTCTGAGAATTTAAGACATAAAGGTACAAAATTAAATGCTACAGTATTGAAATGTATGGGAATGGAGAAAACCCAACATCCTATGTACTATCTTTTTCCCTATGGTGTCCAGCTAAACCTCCAGCCAGTTAACCGGTTTGTTTGCCCTTATTTGTCATTTGATTCTAGCTGCCGAGAGCGGTTAGCACTCAGGCGCTGAGTGGAGCAGGAATATTGAGGATGGTAAACAAGGCCGCCGACGCTGTCAACAAAATGACAATCAAGATGAATGAATCGGATGCGGTAAGAGCTGAATTTTGGACTTGAATAATGAGATGAATTAATGAGTCTTTCCAATTGCATTCTAAGGTTGTGCCAATACAAAAAAGGGATAGTAATTTGCTGAGTAGTTGGAAGTCCCATCTACATTAGCAGGCTATGCCTGTAGGCACAGTTAATTTGTTGATTTTTTTTTTTAAATCAAGAAACATACTTTGCTTGTGTAACCTTCATTTGTAATGGTTTTCTTGTTTTAAATGAACTCCATTTTTCATTTTCCAGTGGTTTGAGGAAAAGCAGCAGCAATTCGAAAACCTTGACCAGCAGCTGAGGAAACTTCACACAAGCGTAGAGACTTTAGTGTGCCACAGGAAAGGTAAGAGAGTGAATGAAAGAAGTGAATGTTACAGAATTAGCTGTGTGGGCTTGCACAGAAAACTAATGTAACAGAGCATGGCTAATATTATATTATAGTGAAAATAAATTATTACTTTTAATTTAGTCTCGTGTGAGTATGTGAGTATATGATTTATATATGTTAGTATGTGATTTAACTCAGTTTTAAGATTTATTTACAGTTTTTAAAACTAGAATCCCTGAAGCCTACGAAAAAAGTTGTAACCCTGAGCCACCTTAAGTTCGCGTCTTTGTTTTGCAAATATGTCAATGAGCACAACCCCCACCCCACACACACACACACAAAAAAACACAGCTCAAGTCAGACAAAAAGTTTTCCCAGCTCAAGCCTGTTTATATGGGTGTGAAGTAAGTCTGGAACTGTATAGGGTAAATAGTATATCGTTCTTTGGAATACATGCATTTCATGTGTGTTCCATGTCTACAATGATCTGGTTAACACTAGAATCCCTGAAGCCTACAAAAAAAGATCATAATCTCGGGCCACCTGAAACTATTTTACACCTGTCTATTAGCGTCTTTTGTTTTGTAAATGTGTCGATCAGCACAAGTAGCAAGCAGGCTGCTGTTCCATCCCTGTGAGGTGCCTGGAGTTGTATAGGGTAAATAATATATCGTTATTTGGAACACATGCATTTCATGTGTGTTCCGTGTCTACAACAATCTATGTAAGTACACTGGAACCTCAGTTCACGAACGTCTCGGTACACGTACAAATCGGTTTACAACCAAAAAGTTCGCCAAACTTTTGCCTCGGTTCACGACCACACATTCGGTATACGAACAAGCCAGTTTCCCTTTCGGTTTGTACATGTTCAGTCTCTCCCTGTGCATTTCCTGTGCAGCGAGCAAGAGAGAGAGCGAGAGAGCGTGCGACACACACACACACACACAGGAAGCACGAGAGAGAGAGAGCCGCACGCACACACAGGTAGCGCAAGAGAGAGAGCCGCACGCATACACAGGTAGCGAGAGAGAGCCGCGCACACACACAGGCAGCGCGAGAAAGAGAGCCGCGCACACACACAGGCAGCGTGAGAGAGAGAGCCACGCACACACACAGACAGCGCGAGAGCCGCGCACACACACAGACAGCGCGAGAGAGACATAGACGCACACACACAGGCAGCGCGAGAGAGAGACAGACGCACACACACAGACAGCGCGAGAGAGAGAGCCGCGCACACACACAGGCAGCGCGAGAGAGGGCTGGACTCATAAGGTAGAGAAGGCAGTTAAAGAATGCACTGGGCTTGATTTTGTTTTGACTTCTGTTTACAGCGATTGGTTCGTAGAATGCATTGTTGCAATGTTACTTTTCTTGGTGGTTTATTAAATTACGGATTTTTTCAAATGTTCATTTTTTTCCCTGTGCTTAAACCTCATTAAAAAAAAGTGTTTTTAGCCAGCGGTTGATAGCGCTATAACGCAAACTATTGCAGTGTTAGTTTTCTCTGTTGTTCAAGGTTTTCCTCAGTGTTATTCAATGTTTTTACATTTAGTTTACTATTACGCTGTGCATTCTATGGTTTAACTAACTATATTTATGCTTAAAAACGTAAAAAAAATATATATTTACATACAGTTCGTATGGTCTGGAACGGATTAATTGTATTTACTTACAATCCTATGGGGGAAATTGCTTCAGTTCACGACCAAATCGGTTTACGACCAGAGTTTTGGAACGAATTATGGTCGTGAACCGAGGTTCCACTGTATAGGACAACAGAAAATGGGAGAAATGCAAGAAATGTTGAACACATACCTAAAACAAACTTTTTGCATGATATATTACTAATGACAAAATTTTGATATGAAGTGTATAATGTGTGAAGACTGAAGTCCAACTATAAAATAAACGCTTTCAAAAAAGGTACAATTGCGCTTTTGTTCAAAAGTATAACTGAAGATAAAGAAATCTGGTTAGGGTAGGACGTTGACACGACTGCTTGGGTGGTGCAGCGGTAAGAGCTGCTGACTCATAATCAAGAGGTTGTGGGTTCGACTCTGGCCGCTAACCAAAATTACCATTTTGAGCAGTGAGCTACTCTTATTGTTATTATTATTATACAATAAAAACATACATTTGATTTGAGTCTGTAACAGCCAGTGTAAATTTATAGTACTTGTAAAGGTTAGCGTTCTTGTTTTATTATTCAGTTTTATTCTCTCAGTCACATTCACGCTCCCCCCGATCTGACACTGTTAGTTTTCAAATAAAGACATGCAATAACAGAGGTGAACTCAGATGAGGATGAGTGTTCTACATTGGAAAAAGAGAGCAGAAGCCCTCCCCACGTGAAACATCCACTCACACATAGGAACAACACAGCTACACCAAGGAGTAAAGGCAAAAGATGCAGCAAGGGGTCGGGAGTTGTCCTGCCAGTGAATCTGCCACACACGTGTTCTTCAACAAAACAGTAGGGCCAATAGAGCTTGCCAAGATATCGTGCAAAGTTCTGTTTGCAATTATGTTTTTTGATGGTCTTTATATAAAAAAATCATTTATATGTTGCTTACGTAAAAGCCACATCGAACGTTGTTTACCTGTACAGTGGAACCTCGGTTTGAGAGTAACTTGGTTTACGAGCGTTTTGCAAGACGAGCAAAAATTTTTAATAAATTTTGACTTGATAAACGAGCGGGGTCTTGCAGTATGAGTAGTATGTATACTCTTTGTCTGCTGAGCGTCATGTGATCACAACTGAGCTGATGGTTCTTCTCTCTCTCGCTGTGTGCACACGCGCTTGTTTGTGTATGTGTCTGTGCTCGCTCGTGCGCGTGTGTGTGTGTGTGCTCGCTCACGTGTGTGTGTGTGTGTGTGTGTGTGCTCGCTCACGTGTGTATGTGTGTGTTCACACGCGCGCTCATGTGTGTGTGTGCGTGCGTGTGTGTGTGTGTTTGTGTGTGCTGTGACGTGCGAGTCCCCGTCTTGCACACTAAAACACAAAGCTGAGTCTCAGTACTTTAGCAACACCAGCTTTATTCAGCTTGAAGCAGCAACAGCAGTCAGGCAGGGCCCTGCGCATTTATAATGTTCCTTGTTCCTTGTATCACCCATCGATGGCAGGCGCTTATAGCATGTCCGCGATCTTTTCGGATTCGCTTTTACGGTGAACTGCTACAGCGCTGGGAGACTGCGATTGCTTTGGGATGCTCTTCCGCATGTCGTCCCGTTGGGTGGAATCCCACAAGAGTTTAGAAACTCACTCACACCAGCCATTATTCTTTTCAAAGGTAAAGTGCAGGTTAATTTCTTTTATGCATTTTTACTTTATATTTTGTATTAATCATTTTTATATGAATAGTTTTGGGTTGTGGAACAAATCATCTGAGTTTCCATTATTTCTTATGGGGAAATTCACTTTGATATATGAGTGCTTTGGACTACGAGCATGTTTCCGGAACAAATTATGCTCGCAAACCAAGGTTCCACTGTATTTATTTACTTCCCTTCTTAAAGCGTAAAGTCACAAGTAGACTGCAGAGTTTCCTGTGTTTGATTAACATAGGCTTGCTGACAAAGTACATGTGCATAACATAAGTAAAAGGTGGCCCAGGATTACGACTTTTTTCGTAGTCTTCAGGGATTCTTGTGTTAATAGAAAGCTTGTGTATTAGGTTAAACAGCTGAAAATGCATAAAGAGGATTGTAAACACCTGACATAGTCCAGAAACTGGGACAAGAATAAACACAACAAAAATAAATAATAAACTGTTAATTCAAGGACAAATATAGGATTAAAATATAAAACAAATGACTGATACTGTACATGGCTGTATGTGTAATTCTTAACGCAGGGGTATGTCCTTTGTTCCTTCTTGGTTATGAAACTACTATAGGTAATAGAAAGAATTCAATTGTGATTTATGCATGTACCTTATAAGAGTAAATTCAGTCAAGCATCGTACATTTTGTAGCCTTTAGTATTGTACAATAAGTGACAGTAAAAGCTCTACAAGCAACATGTCAGCTAGAAGAATAATACTTTAATCATCATTAGAGTGCATCTGTAGAAAATGAAAATGGAAATTCTATATTATCTAAAATTTGAATGCTAATTTGCAATATACACTAACACATTGCTACTTGGGGATTTTTCACAGCAAATATTTAAAAACTATTGCTATGTTCATATCTAGGTCCAAATATGAAAAAAAAAAATCTGAAATGTGTAGCAGATAAAACTCTAGGCAGCCGTTCATCTGGTAAACATAACGTCTGCATGTGAAAGTTATCGTTACACTTTGTTATTCGCACTGAAGTATTTAGCTCCAAGTGATAATTAGAACAGTTATATTCAATTAAGTGAAACTTCATGGTTACAGTCATGTTACCTCTTCTTTAACTTTTCTCATCGGACCAAAGATCTAAATTGATCCTAACGAACTTCAATGTATTAAACATGTTAGAGCTTAGAGTTGATCACTTATATCCTTTTCACAACTGAAAGAGATGTGTATTAGGACAGGAGTCAATTTTACTGCTGGGTGAATGTGCTGCATCACAAGAGCTGGCATTTTTCAAGATTAAGATGAAAGGTGAAAGTTGTTTTTTTTAAGCATTTCACAGTGCTACTGTACATGCTTTTCCACAGGGGACATTGGTTTTGTTTTCTCCCCATTGGGTATCACTTTCTTTCTTTATTTCAGCATTTAATAAGCCACTGTGGCCTTGTTGACTTTTTAGAGTTTAGCATACAGCTAACAATCGTATGCTGCTTGGAAAAGAACACTAAATTTGGACTGTCCTGAGACATATCTTTTCAAAGATATTTTTTTTTTACAATTGTTATATATGAGACAAGCGTCTGAATTTTCACAGGACATGGTTATGAAGAGTGCATTATAAGAAAAACAGCACTGTCTGGCTTTTTAAACGTAAAACCTATTGCACTGCACTGTGCATGGTATTGAAAAATGTATACATTTGATATTTTCAGAGAAAATCACACTTTTGTTGTATATTGTTTCTTTATGCACACTGCCTAACCAGAGATACATAGTCAATTTTCACAACGTTTGAAAATGAATGCAGTTTATCAGAGACACTTAATGTGTTATTCGACAATTTTTAATTGTTCTAAGGGTACTTTCTGATCTAAGCTGGCTGTCCTTTTTTATATGCAGTAGTTTCTTACAGTTTCTCAGCTGTGTGCACATTTAGTCTCTGCATGGATTTCTTTCAGCTTTGAATAATTTATAGATAGTCTTTTGTATAAAGTCTGTAAATGCATAGCATGCTTTTGCTGAGACTGTTTTGATATAATGATGAATTCTTTTTGAGAAAGTCTACACGTTTCATATATGATCAAAGAATGAATTATCTTTTGTAGACCAGTAGTTTGCACAGTACAGACTCAATGTTACAGCACATTGAAATAAAAGTTGACATTTTTGTTATAAACACAAGTTAGTCCAATTTTAGGTGAAAAGATGAATATGACATGAAAGTATGGAATGTCAACATTTATTTATGGGTATTTTTGTTCATATATGCATTACAATTCTAGAACAATTCTGTGTGTATTCCATCCTCATTTCAGGTTAGTGTATCTCTCTCTTTCTCTCTGCCAGTTTAATGGAGATAACCATTAAGAAAAACTGTTTCTTACTAATGTGTTTCTATATTTTTCTCTCTTGTGTCTGCATTTGAAGTCATTAGCCCTAAATTAACATAAAACCAAGACATGTGCATGAAAGAAAAAGTAAAAAATTGAAATAATGAAAGTATAACTCAATATTTGAATACAACAGAAAAATATTTAGTGTACTAGTCCCTATATTGGACTAAGCAGGGTCAGAAACACGGATATCTCCATAGAAAATAATGTAGTAGTAAAGCTATCCATGCAGTAAAAGTCTAAATTGCCTGAATATTTCAAAATGCCTATTTATAGGAGCTCTATTATGCAAATCACATGGCAAAACATGTGCATACAAATACTGTGCTCTAGTCACATAGTACAACTTTAATAAACGATCATTGTATTACATTGTGTGGTGGGTTGCCAGGTGATCTGAGAGACAGCCAGTGACAAAAGGGTGACAGAGAACGAGAAGAGAGTCTACCAAGGCACAGTGAGAGAGTGAGAGAAGACCATGCACTGGTCACACATGCTTTCATGACAATGTGAAAAAGGGGCACCACTAAAAGTTAGTACTCTGTTAGTGGACTGAGCGCTCTGGAAGGGCAGTAGGCCAGGACACCCCAAGTCAACCTGTCTGGAAACATATAATGTTCCCACAGGATGCTAGTGGGCACACATACTGGCAGGTGCCCCTTACTAATAAGAAAGAATGAGACCACAGAAGTGGGCATTATTCCATAGTACCTACTGGCTTATTGTGAAAAGCATGTGCTAACTGGAAAGTAAGATCATATTGCCTAGAATTGTCCAGATGTTTGTCAAGGCATGTGATCATTGAGTATAAGGAGTGATACAATATGGCTCTTTTAAGTGAAGCATTTCAGAAACTGCCAAAGAGACCTGGAACTTGAAAAGCCATTGAAGGTAAATAGGCACTCCAGGGTTACCAGAATGCAGTTTAGTTTGTTGGCTTCAAGACTCTGTAGACCATTGTCTGAATGATTCAAGTAGAATTTGGGATATGAATATAGCAAAAAAGAAGATTTAAAGATGCCTTAGAGCAAGGGTTCCCAAAGTGGTCGATATTGACCCCCTGGGGTCGATTTGAACTTTCTAGGGGTCGATAGTTTCAATGAAAAAATTTGGGGGTCAACGACAGCAAAAATAGACCCCCTTACTACTGCTATTTGTTTGTTACTTCAAAATATCTATGATTCCAATAGGTACCTAATTAAGAAGTAAAATCATTTATAAAAAACACATTACATACCAAATTTGCGAACGAAAAGGTAAAATGTGTCATTAAAAGAGTCACACGTAAGAATGCATGAAAATACATGTAGCACAAACATGTCTGTTCATTGTCTTATCGAACATATCAAAGCAAGTGCGGATATGAAAAACCATTGCATGTAATTAGGGGGTCGACGGTTTTAAAAGTTTTTGGTAAAGGGGTCTGCGGCTGAAAAAAGTTTGGGAACCCTTGCCTTAGAGTGTATTTAAAAAGTGCGTAAAATGGAAAATATTGAAATGCCCATTCCTGACAACAAGTTTGTAGTATATTTAGTAGTTTCAGAACAAGTATTATGTACTGTTTTATCAATGTAATTACCTTTTCTTGTAAAATATGGTAGATAAGTTACACTGTTCTATATAAACATATTAGATGTTTCTGATTGACTATGTTCTGATGTTTTCTTCCCATTCAGAGCTTTCTGTTAATACAGCTGCCTTTGCTAAAAGTGCTGCCATGCTTGGAAACTCTGAAGATCACACAGCATTGTCAAGAGCTCTTTCTCAGCTGGCTGAGGTAGAAGAGAAAATTGACCAGCTTCACCAAGAACAGGCATATGCGGACTTCTACCTTTTCTCTGAGCTGCTTAGTGATTATGTTCGTCTCATTACAGCGGTAAAGGTAATTCAAAGTGAGATATGTATTTGCTGTTAATGATATTTGTGTCACACTTTTTAAGCTGTAGTTGAATAAATAACTAAAGGGCAAGAAACTTCATTTATATTTACTTTTGCAGTGAAGAACAGTATTATTCAACTAGTTTTCTGAAATTGAACCAAATACGGTGGGGAGTGTTTAACATTTACTTTAGGATTGCTTGTGAAGGTTTCTACTCATTGTCTGGGGATTAGTGCAGTTTCTGAAAGAGGGTATTTCCAGTAAAGGTGTGCATTGGACTGACTACATCCATCAAGATTTTTAAACAGCAGAATAAGTATTGTGCACTAGGATATTGAGCAGTGTGTAACATTTTCTGGTTGATCAATCTTCCCTTAAATATTACTGATTAATGAAGTTATTGCAGCAGGTTTGGGGGATGGCATCACCATTTTAATTGAGTAAACCAACTTTGCTTTTCTAACGTTCTTGTAAATTTCAGTTTGGCCAGAGGGTGTCATCAGCATTAATTGCCATGCACTGAGAAAAGGTACAAAAAAAACCTCTATTTAATACATACAGAGCCCCTTAGAGAACATGGGCAGAAAAAAATAAATAAATGGAAACTATTTTGATTAAAACGTTTCCTCAGTTTAGTTAATTTGTGCACATGTTTTAAGTAAAACTTTCCCAGTATTTATGAAATTTGTGTGCATGTTTTAAATATCTCCCCTGATATTTACTACGCGGTGAGGCATTTGTACTCCATCAACATTAATTATTTCCAGAGACATAATTTTGTCTATTTTTCCAGCGCATCGCGCACAAAAGCAAGGGAACGATGGGAGCACCTGAACTCTGCTCACATCGCGTCACTTCGTACCACAAGCCGCAAGTAGTAAGTCTGTGATAAGCGGAATACCGCTACGCTTTGCACTCACGGGACGGAAGGACAATCCCGACCGCTTTTATATAGTAGATTATTGTACTGTACATTTAATTACACCCACACACACACAGTTCTTACACACAACCACTAACCTATGAAGGCACGACCTCAGTAGGAGAGTCTTCAGGTGGTGCAGTATCTTCAGCAGGTGTGTTGTTGTCTTCTTCCGTTGAAGGAGTACTAGTAGGCAGTGGGTGTCTGGGTGCGCGGCTGAAGAACATCTTGATAGGCAGTTGCTGGCGCTGTCTTTTCATATGCGTGAGGAGGCTTTTGTAGGGTACAGTAATCCCTCGCTATATCGCGCTTCGCGGCTTCACTCCATCGCGGATTTTATATGTAAGCATATTTAAATATATATCGCGGATTTTTTGCTGCTTCGCGGGTTTCTGCGGACAATGGCTCTTTTAATTTCTGGTACATGCTTCCTCAGTTGGTTTGCCCAGTTGATTTCATACAAGGGACGCTATTGGCAGATGGCTGAGAAGCTACCCAACTTACATTTCTCTTTCTCTTGCGCTGACTTTCTCTGATCCTGACGTAGGGGGATTGAGCAGGGGGGCTGTTCACACACCTAGACGATACGGACGCTCGTCTAAAAATGCTGAAAGATTACCTTCATGTTGCTATCTTTTGTGCAGCTGCTTCCTGAAACGACATGCTACACGGTGCTTCGCATACTTAAAAGCTCGAAGGGCACGTATTGATTTTTGCTTGCTTGTTTATCTCTGTCTCTCTCTCTTTCTGTGCTCTTGACGGAGGGGGTGTGAGCTGCCGCCTTCAACAGCTTTGTGCCGCGGTGCTTCGCATACTTAAAAGCCAAACAGCACCATTGATTTTCCTCTGCCTTTATGACAGTCTCTGCTCCTGACTCCT
The DNA here is from genome assembly GCF_900747795.2 of Erpetoichthys calabaricus. Taxonomy (NCBI): domain Eukaryota; kingdom Metazoa; phylum Chordata; class Cladistia; order Polypteriformes; family Polypteridae; genus Erpetoichthys; species Erpetoichthys calabaricus. The sequence continues at coordinate 108,188,972 of NC_041400.2, read as the reverse complement.
TTGAAGAGGAAGATATGTTTGCATTCTTTTAATTGTGAGATGGAACTGTCATCTCTGTCTTGTCATGGAGCACAGTTTAAACTTTTGAAAAAGAGACAAATGTTTGTTTGCAGTGTTTGAATAACGTTCCTGTCTCTCTACAACCTCCTGTGTTTCTGCGCAAATCTGTGACCCAAGCATGACAATATAAAAATAACCATATAAACATATGGTTTCTACTTCGCGGATTTTCTTATTTCGCGGGTGGCTCTGGAACGCAACCCCCGCGATGGAGGAAGGATTACTGTATTGTCATCTTTGATCATATCCAAGAGTTTCACCTTCTCCTGGATAGTAAGCATCTTCCTCCGGCGCTTAGTTTTATTGTCAGAAGGCTTAGAAAAAGCAGCACATTTAGGAGCCATCGTGGGGCTTAGATAAAAGTTCTCGGAAAGCGCATGCGTAGTGACGTAAGCGTGTATGAGAAAAAATCGCGATAGAGTGAAGCCGCGAAAGTCGAAGCATGATATAGCGAGGGATCACTGTAATTATATTTAAGCAGTGTTTAATTGCCAATATCAATTAATTGTGTGAGAATATATATTTTGTTGTTGTTAGAGTAATGGTGAAAACTACTTTTTAATTAAACTTTTTCAGATAAGTACATTACAGAAAAAATAAACAATATGACAGCTTGCAATTATGAGATGCATTTTATTTTTTAATGCTATATGTATTATGGTTAAATATTTATATATATATATTTTATTAGTTAACGTATGTATTGTAAAGAAATTTGATCTGTTTTAGTATTTTTATGTTCACTGAACAATAAGCCTACAGAATTTAATTTTGTTATTAAAAGAAGAACAGTTAACATCTGTGGTCTATAGATTAATTATAAAAATACCAAAGTTAACACTTTAATATAGGACATAAGGCTTTTATGCATTTGGTTATGCAGGAGCTTAATGTAAAATGTTTTTTAAAGGGACAAATGAAATAAAAAATCTGAATTGGCCAATCAAGTAACATGAAATCTGTTATTGGTGATATATATATATATATATATATATATATATATATATATGATGTGTGTGTAATATGTCTAATATACAAATCCACACCATGGCACCATTCTCTGCCAAAAGTTGCACACATGCCCTTTTTAATCGGGTTTGAACACAGAATAAGTGAAGCACCAGAAAAAGACTGAAGCCAGACTAGCAAACACACCAAGGACTAAAATTACTTACCTGTGCGATGCCAGCTGCTACTCATTCAACTAGTCTGTTCTTGACCTAAAGGGTACTGGTGTCCCATTATTAAGAAACAGCTTAAACTTACTGAATGGTCCATTTTTTCAAGCCAAAAATGTTATCGAGTATCAATCTGCATCTTGAGACTGGGTCTGTATCGAAGGAGTGACACTTCATAGAAGTGACATAACAAAGGAGTGACATAAATACCGTATTAAAGGAGTGACATTTTATTGGAGTGACAAATTCTGATTAAAATTTTATTTCAATAATTTGTTATCTTGCTTCAACAGAGAGCAGGAACACAACTGAAAGTATGCTTGCCAAAAAAATCTTGGATGGTTGGTTGGATGGTTGTCACTCCTTTGAAATTTATATCTGAGGTTTCACTCCTTTGTTATGTCACTCCTATGAATAGGACCGCTTGAGACTACATACATATTGCCAAATGGCATATCCATGTCATTTTAAGATGTATAAAAAGCACAAAGCAAAACAATGTTGTGACATTCAGCTGTACTTGTCTTTATCTGCAGCATCTTGCAGGGCCAGGGGTGTAGATTCGTCTCGCCAAGCACTGTTAATGACATTCATAATGACATTCAGTGTTGATGCCTAAATATAAATTGTTGTCTATAGGAAATTAGGCAATAATCACTGAAAAAGTCACACTTACAATCACATATATTCTTTCACTATATGGATGCACATTTCATTATTTCGTAAAGATATTCCCTGCCAAAGTACCAAGCACCAAAAAAAAGTAAAAAAATCTATACGCTCTAAAAAAATATTAATATATAATTAGTAGAAGGTGTGGACCACCTGGGCGTGTATAGCTGCCCTAACCCCAACACAGACAGGTAGGACACAAATTGCCACACAGCACACCTTTATTTATAGGTGGGGAAGTGCTTTCTTTGCTCCCCACAAGAGCACAATGTCCAGAAAACAAAAGCACAGTCCTTTTCCTTCTTCTCTTTTTCTCTTTTCTCGACCTCCACTCCTCCCCTGGCAAGCTTCGTCCACTTCCTCCTGGCTCTGGCTCCTTAAATGGAGTGAGGCAGCTCATTTTATTCAGCTCCTTGGAGTGTTCCAGGTGGCTTATTAGTATTACCTGGAATCATTCTCAGTTGTGGTGGATGTCCACTGTAGGGCTGTGCAGTTCCCCCTTGCGGCCCTTACAGAACCAAACAGGGCAGTACCAAATGCCAAGTCCCAGCGTGCCCTGTGGGAATCCGTGGTGTCACAGCTGCCCAGGAGGGCTGTCCTCTAGCGTTCCAGGGGAGGTAGTGCCTTGCAGATGCTTTCTCCCTGGTCCTTCCATCCAGCTAGCGTCCTGGACGGATAACGGCAGAGGCCGCCCATCACAAAGGGTAGTATCCGTATATACAATATCATAGTTTGAGTCTGTAAAGATGAGTCAGGTATTGATGGCTGGGAGGACAGAAAAAAAAAAAAAGCAAAACAATTCATTGGAGAAAAAACAAAATTTGCAGGAGCTCCAAGGCCAAAAGACCACCCAGCCCCCACTGTGCATTCTACCTAACATAAATTTTCTGAGGTCATTCCTCATTCTTTCCAGGATTTGTCTTAGAGGACAAAGGACTTTCTGGTTTCTCCAGGCCACCCAGATGTTTGGTGGTGACATGTGCTCCCAGCTGTTTCATTCTTTAACCAGCTCATAAACACCACCTACCCAACTATGGCTTATTCCACTTACCTGGGAACAGAGGGAATGTGTTGCCGTTCTTTCTCCCAACTGTAGCAGCTGGAAGACATGCGTCAGTGAGTTTACTTACTCAAACGTGTTGTTTTATTACCATATCCACAAAATATAGCTTGGTGTTTATTTAGGTTGTCATAACCATGCTTATGGTGGTGGCTGTGAGCAGACAACCAAACAGGAAATGTATTTTTACCAATAACAAATATTTCCAAGAGTCTGCAATAAAATAATTATTTCTAGTTTTGTTTCATCATCACTTGCTTCATAAACATGGAAGGCATATTTTCTTAGATCGAAAACTTTGTTGCTTCAAAGTGGATGTATATGGTTAGGTTTTAAGGCTTTTTCATTCACCTGTGGACCTTGGTAACCTTTAGCTCCATTGTAATTTGCAAGAACAGGCAAGGTATCTTGAAAATAAATTAAAAAATGCTTAACTTAGAACAGTGTTTTATGTGGCAAATTAATATATACAATGTAAAGAAATAAACTTCATTTAAAAAAAAATCTTGAACTTACATTATCCTTTAGGTGTCTTCCCTTTCGGGTGTGATAATTAGTGTCAAATTCTTTTCTGGGGCCCTGACAGGGACATGTGACCCATCGATTGCACTGCCACATGGAGTTGCTTTCCTTGTGCAAGACTGGTGTACATCTCCTGCAGAACTGATTAGAGAGCACAACAATCTTATACAAATGCACTGTAGTATAACTGTAGGGAGGATTTATACCAATAAACCACTCACTTTAAAGAACAAAATAGCTAATTAATAAATTAAGCTTGACCATTACAAAATATGCAAATACTTGTCCTTTAATTTTGGTTATTGAACAGAAAGCCACATTTTAAATTGCAAGTTTTTGTTCTTTGTATCTGACCTGAATTTGAAGTGTCGAGGATATTCACAGTTGGCCTCAGTTCAAAAGGATCTGAAGTATCAATGTCAGGTGTCTATTGCCCCCAAGAACCCCCATGAAGTATTGTGGTCTAGCAACTGTAAGAGGCTATAAATGTCAGCTACTAGCTGCTTGGAAGAGAGACTGTGACGATGCGGGTTTGACCCCATGCTCCCATCTTCTGTCTGGGAGCCCTTGAACCCTGCACCATCAGTAATGTTACCGATGAGCTCGCAGTGAGGCACAACCATGGAGCAAGGGGATGGTGTACAAAAGTGCCAAGTGCTTTTATTTAAAACAACAATCAAAAACAATATTCAAATTAAATAAAGTGCAGTGCTTATCAAAAACCTTCATTAAATAAATAATCCATAAAACAAAAGTGAAAAGTGGAGGTTAAAATCCATTAGAAAAAACAACCTTTTAAAAACCGAGGTTAAAACACAATGCCGGAAGCAATCCTTAACACAAAGCCTGGTGTTTCTTTTACCCTGGCGGCTCTCCTGCTTTTTCTCGTCTGGGCCCCGCAACAGGAGAGTCGGCCTCTCAGCAGCTGACCTTTTCTCCGCTCGACTGGTCTGGAGGCCTCCCGATCCCTGGCTTCGGTCGCGCACTCAACCCAGACCAAGACGGTTTCCTTGATGACCAGGACGCTCACATCAAGGACTTCACCCACCAAGCCTCCCAACTCCCGTGCCTTCACGGCCTTACGCGGCCTGTCGTCCTTCAACTGGTCACTCGAGCTCCTTGCTCGCTCAGCTGGAGTGGCCGCTTCCTTCTGCCCCCACTGAGTGTTGGCCAAACACCCTTCTTGGGGCTCACCTTCCAGCTGCCTACCTGCAAGCCTACACTCACTCGCTCACGCCGGCTCTCTCGCCACACTGCTTCCTGCTCTCCAGCAACCTCCGTCTTTCTTTCTCTTTCCTTTCTTTTTTCTCCCCTTTAGCCACCTCGCGCTTCTATTTATTAAGAGGACATGGCAGATGTGGCAAATCAGCAGCTCCTGGGAACAATTACCGTTGTGGACCGTTTCTCACCTGTGCACTTAGGTGAGAAACGCCCACACCACAAACTCCTCAGGAACCGCTTTGGCCACACACCACCACGCCCCCTCGCTAAGCTGTGAGCGCGGTGATTATTTATTTTAAAACTGGCCTTTAGAATGGGAGCTGTGGACTCGCTATACCACAGAGACCATTGGATAACACTGATTGTTGGAGATAGGGAAGCACAGATGGTGATGTTGTTTGGAAGTAAGATAGTCATCTTAACTTTTAAAAGAAGAAAATGCCACTTATACTGTATAGTCTTAGTCAGACTTTATTTCTGCCTTATGTTAAATTCTGCCCTTTTTATTCAATTTGAATCCTTATATTAGTATTAGTTGGTAGATGCGCATACTGCATTTGGAAAGTAGCATATTATACAGGTTAAGGCACTGGACTTCAAACCCCAAGGTTGCTGGTTCAGTTTCCACATATGACTCACTATGTGACCCTGACCAGGTCACTTAACCTGCTTGTGCGCCATCTGTAAAACAAAATATGTGTAAGCAGTTGTGACATTCTGATATTTTAAATAGCTTTGGATAATGGCATCTGCCTAATATATGACAGTAGTATTTGTGTTAATAATATTGGATAGTGCCATGACAAAGTGTTCAACAGCAAACAAACCGTTAGAAATATATTAGGCTACTTCCATCCATCCATCCATTTTCCAACCCGCTGTATCCGAACACAGGGTCACGGGGGTCTGCCAGAGCCAATCCCAGCCAACACAGGGCACAAGGCAGGAACCAATCCCAGGCAGGGTGCCAACCCACCGCAGGACACACACAAACACACCCACACACCAAGCACACACTAGGGCCAATTTAGAATCACCAATCCACCTAACCTGCATGTCTTTGGACTGTGGGAGGAAACCGGAGCACCCGGAGGAAACCCACACAGACACGGGGAGAACATGCAAACTCCACGCAGGGAGGACCCGGGAAGCGAACCCAGGTCCCCAGGTCTCCCAACTGCGAGGCAGCAGCGCTACCCACTGCGCCACCGTGCCGCCCTATTAGGCTACTTGTAAAAACATATTAAAATAGGAGTACTTTAAAAATATTTTACTTTAAAATTGATTTACCTAAAGTAGAGTACTGTAGGTTTGAGAAATGGAATTATAAATGGTACTTCTTCCTGCATTGTTAAGATTAGCTACATTGCTAGAAGTAGCATGGTTTTTTGTAATTTATTAGACTTAGTAGGATTTCATTAGATAAATACACTCATTATCTGCTTAGTTATTTTTGGTATGTTTTCCTTCTGTAGGGTGTTTTTGATCAAAGAATGAAGACCTGGCAGAAATGGCAAGATGCACAAGCAATGTTACAGAAGAAACTGGAGGCAGAGGCCAAGCTTCAGTATGCCAACAAACCAGACAAACTACAGCAGGCCAAGGATGAGATCAGGGAGGCAAGTCCTGGTGTATCAGTTTGTAAAGATGAAAAATAAGAATTCTTACCAGTTCAAGAGGTCTGCGTAACAAACATTTTTCAGCCTGCCAGGAGCTGTCCCTTGTTTCACAGGGTCATATGCACACAGAAAAAGAAAACAAGATGAATGAGTGTCAGTTGTCTCTTGAACAAATAAGTTACTAGATGATGTTAAACAGTCATATTTATTTTTCAGTTCACATGTGAAAAATGCAGTTAATTCAGGACAGAAGATAGATATCTTACTCAAAATAAGTTATTTTTGAGCAGGCAGGGGAAAAGAATGTTTACTGTTTGTAACTGAAGTGATTAAGTTGGTTATTGCAGTAAACAGCACCATCATATAAATAAATAATTTACCAGGAAATTATCCCTGTTATCTTCATACAGATCCACAGTAATGACCTCAATTCATTAAGACCGTACTCCCCAGCATGCTGTTTTATGGCACTATCACCTCATTTGTTGGAGCACTCAATGAATTGTGTGAATGCGAGTTACAATTGCACGCTGTTTAGTTTGCTACAATGGCATAGTCAGTTTAAAGTTTCCATATTTGAATTAATTTCTTTCAGCATAAAGCATTTTCAGCTTGCCATAATTTATGCATTTTTTCTACCATGCTTCAAAAAGGAAATTGAAGAGGTAGGACAACCTGAGTTTGATTTTCTTTTGCTTTTGTGAGTCCCTAGCATTATGCATATTACACCAAGCTTTTTACAAAATACTTTTTTCTTTATTTAAGCATTTGTTTATACTTATCATGATGGTTCACATTTTAGACAAGCTCTATTTTTGCTCATATTTTTGTTTTGCTTTAATCATCTCCATGTGCATGAACTTTTAATTGATCACCCATGGGACATGAACATAATACTGCAAATGGAATGTTGCTCATCTGCAGTGTACTGATCAGTGAACTGTGACTGTAAGTTGGGGTTTAACTTTTCTTTCATTCATTTCCCAATAAAATGTGTCTTATATACTGAGATAGTAAAATAAATCTGCAGTGTTTCTTGGCTTATTATTAGGTAGACAAATGAATAATATTTAAAGACACATCACTTGTGTTATGATGTAGTTTTTTTCTACTAATAACTATTGAGCATTTCAAAGTAGTAAATATAGGCGCTTTCCCAACACAGAAACTTTGTTTTCAGGAACCAATGAGTTCCTGTAAAATGTAGGCCCTGGTCACTTGTGGTCCCTGGTCACTTTTCTGTGTTGCATTCCTACCGCACAACAGGAATTATAACCTTTATGCAAAATATGTGACATGCAGAGAAAAGTGATATGGTCTGAAGTGAGGCACGTTCAGAAGTTCACAGTAAGCCCCAATCCCAGCTCCCTCCTTATTGCTTCTGTGTACTCTGTCCTTTACAGGGAAACCCTTTCCTTATTGCTTTGATACAGTGCATGGCGCAGTGCACCAGAGAGGTGGTTATAAAGAGTGATGCAGTACCAAGTGCATTTGTGAGGTGGTGCTGGTGCTTGTGGTCAACCAATCAGCACAATTCACTGCCCCACGCATGATAGTTCCTGGTTGAACAATAAGCACATACCCTGGAGTAGGAGCTAAAAAAAAGTACCATGAGCTACAAATGGCCCAAGTTTCTGCAATGGGAATGCTTCAGAAGTTCCCAAGTTTTTAAAAAGTGCTTGGTCCCTGAAAAAAGTTCCTGCGTTAGGAAAGCACCTTAACTGTTTCCTAAAACAACACGTTTCCTTTTTCTAGTTGTGAAGTTGTACAAGAAAGAATGGTGGTGTCTTGTATCGTACTGTCTGCAACCTAATGTAACATAACTTGGATCATTTAGCATTCCACACTGAATGGTTGGGATGATAAACTTACTACTGTTTACATCCATATAGTAAGGAAAATGCATTGTGGAGCTCTGTTCATCATTTTTGCTTGCAAAGTTTAGCTTTTTTGGTAAACCCACAGTGGTCCAGACATTTAATCTCCAGTGCAGAAATTGAGCATGTTATTTTAATCATACACTGAATTTTGGAAGTTTACTTCTATAAAAACAAAGCATAATTGCCCTAATTGGTGTCACAGATGCTTTTGCATACTTTTTTGAAATTCTTTTAGTCAGGTATGCTGCTTCTTTCTGCTAATGAACACTAGCCGAGTAACTTCCTTTTAAATGATCTGAACAAACGATAATCTTATGGGCTAAGGACTACACTGTGTAAGGATATACTTGAGATGTGCTGATAAACCATTTGTCTAATTTGAATAATAAGCAAAAATGTAAATTATAGATGGTTATACTGGCATTGCCTGAGGGGGTACATCATCATATTTGTTTAGGTTGAAATACTATCCATCTTCAGTATCACTCACTTTTATTATTATAATTATTAACTTAAAATTGCTAATGGAGCAGTGTCTTTTTTTCCAAGGCAGTTCCACTAAAAACACAGTAAGTCAAAGGGCATTAACTGTCCAATCATCACTCCGACGAAGAATGCCATCCAATGAAACTGATTTTAATAGCTCATGTGCAGCTTTGACCCAACTTTGTTGGTTTGATTGATACATCCACATTGCACCAAAGAGGCCTATGGCTTGTATTCTTTGTTATATTTTGTAAGATATGGTGCTATATTGCGCCTGACCCGACACAGATTCACATGAAGGCATTTATTTTTCTTCACCTGTGGGGCACGTCTTCCCCGTGAACACCACACGCATAACACAGTCCCAAGCACAGCACTCAAAGTACCACAAGCAAATACTTTCTCTTCCTCCCGATTGTGGCCGCTGAGTGGTGGTCTCTGGCTCCCTTTATTGGGTACCCGGAAGTGCTCCAGGTGCTTGATTGCTGACATCTGGCTGCACTTCCGGGTGGGGCGAAACCAGTGCCCAAAAAGGGCCAGCAGCTCCTGCTGCAGTATCGCCTGGCAGCGCCTGCGGAACCCAACAGGGCTGCACAGAACTCAAACCCCCATGAAGCCCTGGGGGAGTCCGAGGTACCGCTGCAACCCAGGGAGGCTGCCATCTAGCGTCCAGGGGAAGATACTGGGTTTCCCACCCTTGCCCCCCTGGTATAGATGGTGAAGGGGCATCCCAGCCAGTAATGGGCCCCAGCCATCCATCACAATGTATATTCCTTATACTTCAGGTCTTTGTGATTTTTTTTAATGATCATTTTAATCACTACAGCTTGATTAAACTCATGCAGAAATGTGTAACTGTAGTGGGTTGAGCGCTTTGAGTAGTGGGAAAAGCGCTATATAAATGCAAAAAATTTAAAAAAATTATTATTAACTGTCTAGTGACACAGGAATACATTAAACTAAGATGTCAGAGCATTTGCTGCTGAGCTGTTTTAAGAGTGGGTCTTGTTGCCACAGACTGTAATGTTTACTTCTTATCATTTCTCTACTTCCGTATAATCTTAAAGTATTGTGTCCTGCAAATTCTTTAAACCTTTGCAGTAAATATAACCTATGTCTTCTGTTGTGCATGTATTAAATAGGAGGAGCAGCCATGTTTGAATTTATAGCTGGTGACATCTGATCTATTTTTAAAAAACTCACACTGAACTTGTTTCTACTCAGAATATTTTACTTACAGTATTACCTTCATGGAGTATACAAGAAGTATGCTGTATGGGCAATAGGTATAACGTGGTTAATTTGGGTTGTCTTCTTCTACTTGTTACTTTGGAATACATTTCACATTAAGCTTACTTTTCCTTTTTGTAACATTTAGTCAGGGGGAAACATAAAAACATGTATAACCCTTTCCAAATCATGAAACAATAAGAAGGGCTTATCTTTAGATAAATGCCCCAGTTGAAAGAAACTAGCTTTAAGTAGAGTTTATCCATTTTATCTAATTTAAAATCCCTATCCATTATTATGCCTGGATTTTATACAATGGATCTTACGTAAGGTTTCAGTGAACTCAAGTCCACGTGAGAGGCACCACTGATACCACTTGACCCAAACATCAGGTTTGCAGTTTTGTTCTCATTAAAAATGTAACAAAAATTAAGACCATCCAAGCTTTAACATCCTCAAGACAGACAAACAGAAGAAGTTTTAAAAAGAGTTTGAATTATTGTGCTTCAAGAGTAAGTAAATCTGCAAAGCAGTGAAACAAGATGCCATAACTTCTAGAAAGGGACCCTAAAGGGAACACATACAGAGAAAAAAGGAGCCACCTAAGAGTAGAACCCAGAGGAACACAGCAAGTAAGATAAGCAAACAGGAAAACCTTAATCAGACAAATAAAACTTAAACCAATCCAAAGTGGTACCTTTAATGCCCACAATGTGTTCCAAGCAATTAATGAGGATATTGTGGTTTATAGTATCAATAAAACCTGTGAGATCCAAAAGCATGAATAGGGCAGGATCCCCAGTGTCGGTAGCTAATAAAAGTTCATTAAAAACCTTTACAAGTGCAGATTCAGTGCTGTGAAGGGCTTTAAAACCAGACTTGCCTTCGAAATTGGGCTCTGGTGCGATCTTAGAGCAGGTGTTGTGGCAAGCCCTGGTGACAGTGTAACACATTGCACAGACCAAGTGACTGTTTTCAGCACAAGCAACAGTCATATACCATACACGACCAAAGAAACAACACGGCCACACACTGACTTATGGGATAAGCTTGCAGCATTACTGACCAGAAAAGAACTGCAGCCAGCTTTGGTGACAGTGAAGCACATTGCCCAGGCCAAGTGATTGTTTTAATGCAAGCACCAGTCATAAACGCTTAGCAGTCATACATGACCAAAGAACTGGAGGCACAGTGACATTGGATGGCAGTGAAGGGTACTGCAGCAACCTTGACGGAGTTACCTGTGGAGCTGTTTTTCCTAAGAGGTGAATGCGCTAAATTTCCTTTGAGGACTGGAGTTTTGAGAGTTACTATTATAAAAATGATTAATAATGCCACTTATTGGTTCTCCTCATTTCCTTTAACAGGGAAGCAGCGATCTATAACCACATAATGTGCACTGAGAACAGTCACACACAGAATACCATTGGGCACTAAAAGTGAAGAAAAAAAATTAAACACCATGAATAATCTCTATCTGCCACATGCAGCTTTCCATTTATTTATAGTTTACTAGCCAAAGTACTCGGCATTGCCCAGGTAAATTTGTAGAATGGGTTAGGAAAAGACAGCAAAGCTTTATGTGATTTTAAAACTGTGACCCTGTTGCTATTTTTGCTGTCCCATCCGTCATCTACACGGCTCTCTATCAATGTCTCTGGTCCTGTGAGTGAATATGTTCTTTTTGGATCCATTTGGATTCCAGAATTGCAGTAACTCTTGCTTAGTTGTAACCATTAATGCTGTCATGTCTGAACCATATTGTTAGTTCAAGGTGGACAGTTCATAGGGCTTAAATTATGAAGAAAAAAACGACAAAGCAGGATTTAAACAAAAACTCTGTTTCTCCTTTGAAATAAGATAAAAACAAAGAAAAAAGGGAAACAGTTAAGAAGATATGACTGTAACAATTATATAAAAATAATTAAATATGTCATAATTTCCCAAGGAATCAATGAAGCATCTATCTATATATCTATCTATCTAATTGTTAACTGCAGGGCTTAATGTAAACATATTAGTCAACAATTAACTATAAAGATTTTAGATTACAGATAATAATCACTTATTTCAGGCTTCTTTAACCTTTGTAATATGGAAGTGACTAGGTATCACAGCATTTAAAGATCTCTGCTTCGATAATGTATTTGAACCCTTTGAACTATTAAATTCCAAATTTCATCTTCCAGCAATACCCCTTTTGTCTTATATGCAATCTATGCAATTTTCCTCATATTTTTTCTATATAAACCTGGAGGTTATGCTGTCTAGTTTTAAAGAAAAGAACATCAACAAACTAATTAGTAGGGAATGATGAGAAAGGAATCTTTCAATTTTTCACAAAATAATTTCTAATTCAGTATATGTCAAGGTGGATAGTTCAAAGTGTTTAAATTATGAAGAAAATGACAAAGCAGGAGTCAAATAAAAAACCCTCTGATTTTCTTTTGTGTTGTGCAGCACTTCCACTTTTGATCAAGCCATACTCAACGCCCTGCTGCAAAAGTGTATGATATTCCTTTTTTATATTACAGTAGGTAGAATGTTTGAAAATGAAAGTGGCACTTGTGTGCAAACTATAGCACACTGGGGAAAAAAACCCACTGGGACCTCTAGGATTAAAATTTTGGGTTCCAAAGTAGTCTATTTTGTGTATATTTTCCTAGAGAGTACATTTGCAAAATTTGGTCCAGATCAGTCAAAGAGTGTAGGATTGATTAGGGAACACACAGACATACATTCTGTTATATACATATGACATACTAAAAATCAGTTTTAAAAAAATCAGCTAATATTAATTTCATAATCTGCTTGTTTGCTTGTAAAGTTTATAATAAGAAACATTCCGCAGACTGTGCTTCTTTTAGTGCCTACACATTTGCTTCTGTTACTCAAGAATTTCAACCCACTTTTGTAAAATGTGTGAAAGAACTTGTTAGTGCCTGAGGAGGAGAGTGCCTAGTTAGTGCCTAGTTTGTTAGTATGGAGTGCTTATACATCCCTTGGTTTCCTTTATACCTGATATCTTAATTAATATCTAGTTGAATTAAAAAAAATATTTCCACTTCATCTTACATCACAGACCACTTTTTGTAAAGGTTTAAGTGACCAGGGAAAAGATGTATACATTTGGAATTATGGATTAATAAGAAAAGCACCCAGTGCATTAGATGTTAGATGGTGACAGGTGCACTTAAATATACTGTATGTGTAGGAAACTGTTTACTTTTTAGGCATTAGTACTTTAGATTACTTCAAGTACAGTTCATGTTTTCTGTCACATGTACAGAATGTACTTGCATATCTGATGAGCTTGTTAAATGTGGCCATGTTCATCTTGCAATACAACTTTGAAACCTCTGAATTCTTTCTTTAACCAAGCTGATTTGTTCAAAAAGTGATCTGAAAATCTCAACACTACTGAGCTTTACTGTAGTAAATATTGTAACAAAAAATACAGATGGTTAGAAATATGAGAGCTCCTGCTTTTTGCATTGCTTCAGCTTCTAAGGGTATATTTTGTGTAGGGTAGAATGAGGAATGCCCTGCTAGAGCGTGTATATCCTTTGTAAAATAAAATATAGAAGCCTGATTGCACCACATTTCAGTAAGAATGACACAAAATATTTGGATCTGTGTAATATTACTTAGCAATCTGAAAAAGGAATGTTCTGGTATTGTACCACAGTCTATATATTACAGTAATTAGATGATAAAATTGCACCATTAGTTACGTAGTAAACTATAAAAGCGTTTGCTGTTATATTTTTAAAATCGTTTTATATTGCTGTTAAATTAATACATGGATTTCTCCATTCCTTTAGTGGGAGGGCAAGGTCCAACAAGGAGAGACAGATTTTAAGCAAATCTCCAAAACCATCCGTAAAGAAGTGGGCAGATTTGAGGCATGTATATCTTTTTTCCTTTTCAATATTTCACCTTTCACTGTCTGATTTGCATGGAATGTTTTTCGATATTTTTCTTGCCTCTTTACCTACAGAAAGAAAGAGTGAAAGATTTCAAAGCTGTTATCATTAAGTACTTGGAATCCTTAGTTCAAACACAGCAACAGGTAGGTTTATTTTTTTTTCTTTCATTTGTGAAGGATAGTGTGGAGTAAAGTGCTCACCTCAGCCCTTGTTTCAATGCATGTATGGTTTATTTTGTACCTTAAAATATGCTTCACTGTAAAAGATGGGATACACATCAAATCAAAAATATTACTTCAGTTTAATTTCATAAATTTAATCAAATAAAAATAGAATATGATGACATCATTAATTTCTTCATCCATCCATCCATCCATCCATTGTCTCCCGCTTATCAGAGGTCGGGTCGTGGGGGCAGCAGCTTGAGCAGAGATGCCCAGACTTCCCTCTCCCCAGCCACTTCTTCTAGCTCTTCTGGGAGAATCCCAAGGCGTTCCCAGGCCAGTCGAGAGACATAGTCCCTCCAGCGTGTCCTGGGTCTTCCCCGGGGCCTCCTCCCGGTTAGACGTACCCGGAACACCTCACCAGGGAGGCGTCCAGGAGGCATCCTGATCAGATGCCCGAGCCACCTCATCTGACTCCTCTCGATGCGGAGGAGCAGCGGCTCTACTCTGAGCCCCTCCCGGATGACTGAGCTTCTCACCCTATCTTTAAGGGAAAGCCCAGACACCCTGCGGAGGAAACTCATTTCAGCCGCTTGTATTCGCGAACTCGTTCTTTCGGTCACTACCCATAGCTCATGACCATAGGTGAGTGTAGGAACATAGATCGACTGGTAAATTGAGAGCTTCGCCTTGCGGCTCAGCTCCTTTTTCACCACGACAGACCGATGCAGAGCCCGCATTACTGCGGATGCCGCACCGATCCGCCTGTCGATCTCACGCTCCATTCTTCCCTCACTCATGAACAAGACCCCGAAATACTTGAACTCCTCCACTTGGGGCAGGATCTCGCTACCAACCCTGAGAGGGCACTCCACCCTTTTCCGGCTGAGGACCATGGTCTCGGATTTGGAGGTGCTGATTCTCATCGCAGCCGCTTCACACTCGGCTGCGAACCGATCCAGAGAGAGCTGAAGATCACGGCCTGATGAAGCAAACAGGACAACATCATCTGCAAAAAGCAGTGACTCAATCCTGAGCCCACCAAACCGGACCCCCTCAACGCCCTGGCTGCGCCTAGAAATTCTGTCCATAAAAGTTATGAACAGAATCGGTGACAAAGGGCAGCCCTGGCGGAGTCCAACTCTCACTGGAAACGGGTTCGACTTACTGCCGGCAATGCGGACCAAGCTCTGGCACCGATCGTACAGGGACCGAACAGCCCTTATCAGGGGGGCCGGTACCCCATACTCGCGGAGTACCCCCCACAAGATTCCCCGAGGGACACGGTCGAATGCCTTTTCCAAGTCCACAAAACACATGTAGACTGGTTGGGCAAACTCCCATGCACCCTCCAGGACCCTGCTAAGGGTATAAAGCTGGTCCACTGTTCCGCGACCAGGACGAAAACCACACTGTTCCTCCTGAATCCGAGGCTCGACTATCCGACGGACCCTCCTCTCCAGGACCCCTGAATAGACTTTTCCAGGGATGCTGAGGAGTGTGATCCCTCTGTAGTTGGAACACACCCTCCGATCCCCCTTCTTAAAGAGGGGGACCACCACCCCGGTCTGCCAATCCAGAGGCACTGTCCCTGATGTCCATGCAATGTTGCAGAGGCGTGTCAACCAAGACAGTCCTACAACATCCAGAGCCTTGAGGAACTCCGGGCGTATCTCATCCACCCCCGGGGCCCTGCCACCAAGGAGTTTTTTGACCACCTCGGTGACCTCAGTCCCAGAGATGGGGGAGCCCACCTCTGAGTCCCCAGGCTCTGCTTCCTCATTGGAAGGCATGTTAATGGGATTGAGGAGGTCTTCGAAGTACCCCCCCCCACCGACCCACAACGTCCCAAGTCGAGGTCAGCAGCGCACCATCCCCACCATATACAGTGTTGACACTGCACTGCTTCCCCTTCCTGAGACGCCGGATGGTGGACCAGAATCTCCTCGAAGCCGTCCGAAAGTTGTTCTCCATGGCCTCCCCAAACTCCTCCCACGCCCGAGTTTTTGCCTCAGCAACCACCAAAGCCGCATTCCGCTTGGCCTGCCGGTACCTATCAGCTGCCTCCAGGGTCCCACAGGACAAAAGGGTCCTGTAAGACTCCTTCTTCAGCTTGACGGCATCCTTCACCGCCGGTGTCCACCAACGGGTTCGGGGATTGCCGCCACGACAGGCACCGACCACCTTACGGCCACAGCTCTGGTCAGCTGCCTCAACAATAGAGGCACGGAACATGGCCCATTCGGACTCAATGTCCCCCACCTCCCTCGGGATGTGGTCGAAGTTCTGCCGGAGGTGGGAGTTGAAGCTACTTCTGACAGGGGGCTCTGCCAGACGTTCCCAGCAGACCATCACAACACGTTTGGGCCTACCACGCCTGACCGGCATCCTCCCCCACCATCGAAGCCAACTCACCACCAGGTGGTGATCAGTTGACAGCTCCGCCCCTCTCTTCACCCGAGTGTCCAAGACATGTGGCCGCAAGTCCGACGACACAACCACAAAGTCGATCATCGAACTGAGGCCTAGGGTGTCCTGGTGCCAAGTGCACATATGAACACCCCTATGCTTGAACATGGTGTTCGTTATGGACAATCCGTGACGAGCACAGAAGTCCAATAACAAAACACCGCTCGGGTTCAGATCGGGGGGGGCCATTCCTCCCAATCACGCCCTTCCAGGTCTCACTGTCATTGCCCACATGAGCATTGAAGTCTCTCAGCAGAACGAGGGAGTCCCCAGAAGGTATGCCCTCTAGCACCCCCTCCAGGGACTCCAAAAAGGGTGGGTACTCCGAACTGCTGTTCGGTGCATACGCACAAACAACAGTTAGGACCCGTCCCCCCACCCGAAGGCGAAGGGAGGCTACCCTCTCATCTACTGGGGTAAACCCCAATGTACAGGCTCTAAGTTGGGGGGCAATAAGTATACCCACACCTGCTCGGCGCCTCTCACCGGGGGCAACTCCAGAGTGGTACAGAGTCCAGCCCCTCTCAAGGAGATTGGTTCCAGAGTCCAAGCTGTGCGTCGAGGTGAGTCTGACTATATCTAGCCGGAACCTCTCAACTTCGCGCACTAGCTCAGGCTCCTTCCCCTTCAGAGAGGTGACATTCCACGTCCCAAGAGCCAGCTTCTGTAGCTGAGGATCGGACCACCAAGGTCCCCGCCTTCGGCCACCACCCATCTCACACTGTATCCGACCTCCTTGGCCCCTCCCATAGGTGGTGAGCCCATGGGAAGGGGGACCCACGTTGCCTCTTCGGGCTGTGCCCGGCCGAGCCCCATGGGTGCAGGCCCGGCCACCAGGCGCTCGCCATCGAGCCCCACCTCCAGGCCTGGCTGCAGAGTGGGGCCCCGGTGACCCGCGTCCGGGCAAGGGAAAACACCGTCCAAAATTGTTTTTCTTCATAGGAGGTTTGTTTAACCGCTCTTTGTCTCATCCCTCACCTAGGACCAGTTTGCCTTGGGTGGCCCTACCAGGGGCATAAAGCCCCGGACAACAGAGCTCCTAGGATCATTGGGACACGCAAACCCCTCCACCACGATAAGGTGGCGGTTAAAGGAGGGGTTAATTTCTTCAATAAAAGCTTTTTTTTTTTTTTTTTTTAATAGGAGTGATATTAATTATTTTTTACTCATTTTTTCAAAAACTTAACTATTACAGTCCATATAGTTTTTTTATTTTATTACTAACCCAACTCCTACAAATAATTTAATACTGATTGGCCTTTAATGACCTCTTGGGCACAGCCATCAGCAATGTTTCTGTCTGTGGAGAGAGTGTCGACCTTGTCGAGAGGTTTACTTACCTTGGCGTGACATTCATGTGTCTGGTGACTCTTCCTATGAAGTCAGTAGACGGATTGGGAGAGCATGGGGGGTCATGAGGTCGCTGGAAAGGGGTGTGTGGCACTCTTGATATCTATGCAAAAGGACGAAGGTCCAAGCCTTTAGAGTCCTGGAGCTTCATGGCTTGCTATATGGTTGTGAGACATGGACGCTATCCAGTGACCTGAGATGAAGACTGGACTCCTTTGGTACTGTGTCTCTCCTGAAAATCCTTGGGTACCATTGGTTTGACTTTGTGTCAAATGAGTGGTTGCTCATGGAGTCCCGAATGAGGCACATTACCTGCATTATGAGGGAGCGTCAGTTACGGCACTACGGCCATGTGGCGCGTTTCCCCGAGGGTGATCTGGCTCGTAAGATCCTCATTGTTGGGGACCCAAGTGGCTGGACTAGGCCAAGGGGTCGCCCACGTAACATCTGGCTGCGGCAGATAGAGGGTCATTTCCAGAGGGTGGGATTGGACCACATGTCTGCCTGGTTGGTTGCAAACCGGGATCCTGAGTTGTTTCATCATTTAGTGGGTGTGGCAACGCACTGTACCAGTGCATGCTCCCCAACTTGACTTGACTTGGAAATAAACAAGTTAGCAAAAGGTTAGTGTCACTGCTCACCCTCATCGAAACACATCTCTTTCATGGATGAGAAAAAAAAAACACACTTTTTTGGTAGATTTAAACTCACGTCAAATTTGTTATGTGCAAGACATACACGTTTATGAGAGGAAAAACCTACAGAGACTCTGGGAAAATGTGGATATGGGTAGTTCCCAGAGCTAATCACTGCTTGACCACAGTGTCCATAGTCAACTTCATACTTTAAGAATATCAATTTGTTATATTTAGAGGATTTACACACTTGCAAACGAGGCATTATTGTTGTGAATATCCTTCAGATTGTTTGTGCGGGTTTTAAGCAGGCTTTATCCAGGAACAATGGTTTCCTCCTACATTGCAGAGTAGTGTAGGTAGGGTGTTTGGCAACTCAGAATTTGTTACTTCACTCTGAATGTGTTTGTATTTGAATCCTGTCCTCCCTCCTTGCATCCAGTGAGGGCCAGGACAGGCTCTGACTCCTAGCAGCCCAAAGCCAGACAATACAAGTTCTGAAAATGGACAGATTCATTTAATACTGTTTATTTTAGTGTTTTCATTATTTTTTGTACTTTTTGTTCATTTATGGGTAATTTGAAAACAGTAGCAGAAAATAAGAGTAGCCATGTCACAAATTAGAATCTGGTCGAGCTCTCTTTGAAGATGCTTTTCTTTTTTCCACAGCTTATAAAATACTGGGAGGCATTCCTGCCTGAAGCCAAAGCAATAGCCTGAACAATGAATCCAAACCAGAATTTGCTGATGGCGATGCTCATGTTTACATTGTTCCCACAATATGAAAGATGCACGGAAATGGAAATGTGATCCAAGGAATCCAGAACACATGCTCTTGTGTACACACAAACATGCACAGTATGAACATATGGCTTTTCCTTTTATATCCTCAAGCTATTTTTATTCGTAAGCTGCACGTCCTGATCCAATCAATAAATGGACTGTGGCATGATATTCAGCAGTATGCTGCAGAATTGAACACTTTTTAATAATTTTTGTTAATTTTTTTGTTATATCTTTTTTTTCCATCCTGATTTTTTTGAAATCAGGTAAAAGTATAATCATAGAATCCAAGTCCATGATAAGTATGAAATCAACTTGTCTTGTGTTCACGATTTTGTGGTAACAAACATTCATGAAGCAAAGCCTACTATCATTTCAGTTTAATTCAACATTCCTGTACAGAAATTACTTTGTGATTATAATTATTATAATAAAGGAATGTACCATAAGTGAACTGTATTTACTGCGTTTTAGTTGATTCATATTCATACATTTGACGCTGGTTCCTCACCAACGCACAATCTAACAGTGCTGATGCCTAATACGGTTGGGCCCACTGCTTTGCAATTCTTACCATACATTAGTGGGCATCAGATCCGTAATCAGATCAGATCAGTAATGAAATTTTCTTAGACTGTTTGCAGCTATTGTAATACATCAAGGACTTCCCAGTGAATCATCAGTAACAAGTAATCGACAAAATCTAAAACTTTAATTTCAAAAAGGCAAATAAAGGAAATCCCTAAAATGTAAGCCATGATAAACTTTACATGTGGATGATTGAGAAGCAGCATGTAATGTTTTAAATACTAATACTTAACAACTTGCAGGAGCATATAATGGCAAAAATTACAAGCAGTATAGTAACAGATGAATTTTGTCAGTGTATGGCTAAAAAGATTTTTTTCCTCTGTATTTTTACCTTTGTTTTGTTTTCTCTGGATTGATTTTGAAGTAAACTGTTCTGTTATGTTCTTATTATTTGCTTGATTGAGTAGTATGCATTTAAAAATTTCTGCTTTTTGAAATAGCATAAAATTATAAAAAAAAAACAATTAAGAAGATGTGACTTTGTAACAATTATATGAAAATAATTGTTAACTGAAGGGCTTAATGTAAACATATTAAGCAACAATTAAATAAAGTTTGTATATTACAAGTGATGCAATATTCAGTCTATGGAAGTGACTAGGTATCATGATATTTAAAGATCTCTACTTCAATAATGTATTTGAACTCTTTGAACTATTAAGCTTTAAATTCCATCTTCCTGGAACACCCCTTTTGTACAACCTACCCAATTTTCCTTATATTTTATCTATACAGATCCGGAGGTGATACTTGCTAGTTTTAATGAAGAGTATTATCAACAAATTTCATTGAACTTACACTTTTATGACATTAAGGAATGATGAGAAAGGAATCTTTCAATTTCAGTTCCGGAGAAAGAAATGGATTTCAGCTATTCACAAAATACATTCTTACTCAATGTATGCCAAGGACACACTAATTTGAGTAAGCATTATTCATCATCATTCACATAAATATTGTCAAAAAGTGTACCAGGGCAAGATCCATCCTCTGAAAAATGTCATCAAGCACCCATACGGTGTGGTGACCTGTTCTGTGAGTTTTCTGTACTCCGACCTATTTAGACAAACATTTTTATATATCTCTCACAGACAACCATTTTAGCAGCAGTATTTGGAGTAATACCAAATATATTATAATTGTGCTAAAATAAATCTGCTATGATATCCTGTACCACACTGCTTACATGAACACAGATTTTGTTCATCTGGAGTAATCCCAGTCCACTTTCTACAAGTGACATCCTGTTTTGTCTCAAATTGGACAAATCATATTCTTCAGTGATAAACTGTTCAGAATTGTTTTAGAATTTGAAACTTTCATTAATGTTTTTCTAAACTACACAAGGCCTATGCCAAATATTTTAATTTTATTGGCTTTTTATTCTATATTAAGTATTTCTTTAGATGGGGCTCTCCGTATAGATTTCCTTATTTTGTGTGTTAATTATTGAGAAATGTGTTCTAAGATTTTTTCATGTAAGGAAGACGGATGTTTCAAGTTAAGGTACTTTCACTTACTTATTACAGCAAAGGAGACATGTTGCAAGTTGATTAACATTAGAATTACCAAAGCCTACAAAAAAAAATCATAATCTTGGCCGACCTTAAATCCATTCACACCTCTCCATCAGCATCTTTTGTATTGTAAATGTATCGATCAGCAAAAGCAGGAAGCAGCCTGCTATCCCATCCCCCTGGCCACCAGCGCAGTTCAATTTGCAAATAAGGTTGTCAGTGCTCAATGTTTATCTTGGAGTGAAGTGCCTGGAGTTGTAGAGGGTACATAATAGATCATAATTTGGAATACATAAATTTCATGTGTGTTCCGTGTCTACAACAACCTATGTAAACAAACGTTTTTCATGTTTCAGTAATAATTGACTAAATGTAGACATTAAGTGTATAATGTGTAAAGCCTGAAGTCCAAATATCAAATAAACACTTTCACAAAAGGTACAAGTATAACAAAACGTGCACTTTTATTCAAGAATATAACCGTTATTAAAAGTTATGGTAGACTGTTGATACTACAGCTTGTGTGGTGCAATGGTAAGAACTGCTGACTCCCAATCAAGAGGTTGCGGGCTCTCTACCAGCTGCTTCCCAAAATTACCATTTTGAGTAGTGAGCTGCTCTTATTGTTAATATTATACAATAAAAACATACATTTGATTTGCGTCTGTAACAGCTGGTGTAAATTTATAGTACTTGTCAACACTTCCACAACCCCCAAATATCCCCGATATGACACTATTTCCAGATAAAGACGTGGTATAACAAACAAACTTGTTTTGTTATACTACCTCATTATTTGAAAACAGTGTCAGATCTTCTTCGTGAACAAGACTGGGCCTGGGAAAACTGTGGACGTGGGTGTGAGTGGTGCGCGTGACTGAGAGTGGTTTAGCAGGCTGCTTGTGCTTATCGACACATTTGCAACACAAAAGATGCTGACGGAGAGGTGTGAATGGATTTAAGGTGGGCTAGGATTACGAGTTTTTTCATAGGCTTTGGTAATTCTATGTGTAAGAAAGAATTTAACTGTACTCTGTACACATGATAATAATTACCGTATCAGTCTTTATATGGCTCTCTAAGTCGGGTGGTGTTTTTTGTTGAGTTTGATGGATTTTTTCTGGAATGTAATATTATATTTGCTTTATGTATTATTTTTTTAGATTAGATTGCGTTTTGTTAATTTTTTTTTCTAAAAACATGACGGATATGAGTTGTTGATGTAGTGTGCTAAATCTGCAAATTTTTGTCTATATTTTCATTATATTTTGCTCAAGACAAAACAAGATGAACTTAAATATAGGATAAATGCATGTGCAGTTTAACATCAATGCATTCTGTTTTCCTGAATTGTACCAGTATCAATCACAGTAACATCTATTTGAACTGACCAGGAATTCATGAGATGCCTCAAGCTGTATTGATAATTTTATCACCTATGAAGAGATGGGTACCAGGACTAAATTGGTTTACAGCTTGGGAAAGGAAGACATGCCGATGCTTCAAACTGTATCTGAGTACACAGTGCAGCTTGAGACAGGAGATTCTTAAAACATCAAAAACTTAATTTTGGGGAAAACTGACATACTCAAACAGAATAAAGAGTTTGAGCAAATTCAACCATCATATTGACAGCCAGCCAATCGGGTTTATGTAACAATCGCGTGTTGCAAAAACCTAAGTGGATTGTTAAAATAAATTTGACAGGCTAAACAAGAGGAGGACAGAGCAGCAACATCAGAAGAGGGCGAGAGCAACATCAAGAACAGATGACAGAGCGACGTCAGGAGAGGGCACCAGCAATGTGCGACTGTTTTCATCTGATCATCAGCTAAAGGATTCCATGAATATGAATTGCTAAATCAATGTCGCCCTGGGACAGTCATCTTGGACATCTTTAACTTTTTGTAAGCCTTTTTCTAAACACTAATATATATATATATATATATATATATATATATATATATATATATATATATAGGTAAAATTCTGTTACAACGAATATCTTTACAACAAAATTTTCATTACAACGAAGTATTTTTATGGTGCGGACAGCTTCCCCATATGACGCGAGTCTATAGAAATTTCATTACTATGAAGTACATTCAGCAGATACTTTCATTACAACGAAGTGACCTTGAAATGCTTGAATGAATCATCCACAGAGCAGTTAGTTCTGTGCCCGCAGCTCAATTGTGCACAACGATCCCCCAAACAGAAACATTATATTTTTTTTTTCTTTCTTCGAACTTTCCTCATACTGTTTTTTTTTTTTTTTGCCTTTATTGTTTCTTGCGGTTTTCAGTGATACTTTTTGCTTATTGCTCGTCAACATTTGAAAAACATTCATTGGAATTTAACTCATTTTCACCCTCCTATAGAAACGCCAGACACGAAAAAGCAGTAACAGTTCATATTAGAAAAAAAAATCTTTACATTTTTGCAGCTCTCGATTGCGGATGAAGGAAAAAAGAAAAAAGACGTTGCCAGTGAATTTGGAATTTCGCTATCGCGTCTGTCAACTTTCTTGATAGACAGAGCAAAAAAAAGAAGAAAATTCTCGGGTTGCAAACGTATGTGAACTGCTGCATTTGCAGATGTCGAAAAAGCAGTTTTTATGTGTTTCAGTGATGCTTGTTCAAGAAACATTCCTATTAATGTGGCACTCATTCAAGAAAATGTCAGGTTTGTAAACTCTCTTGGGACCTCCCTCAACTAGACAGCATGCCAAGAACGTCCCGAAGTCCAAACTCCGCATCTATGGAAGACTGTTTATCAGTTGCTGGGGCAACAGCCGGCTCAATGCTGTGCTGCGTCTCTCCACCAAAGCAAACAGAAAAGATATTGATGGGTGATATGCAAGGAACATTGTAAATACAGGGAACAGGATTACTTGATCACTGATCTGCTGTGTCTATGTATAGCAGAGTGGCAGATCACGCTACAATTAATAAGTGTGCCGTTCCTGTTTCAAGCTGAATAAAGCTGGTTTTGCTAAAGTACTGAGACTCAGCCTTGTGTTTTGGGGTGCAAGACAGGGACTTATAGTGCGACCCCGATCCTTTATGATTTGTTTCTGTGTCGCTTCACTGAAGCTCTATGAGCCTGCTGTTACCCTGCCCCGGCAACGGACAAACAATCTTCCACAAATGAGGCAATCGCGTTTCGGGATGCACTTCAGCATGTCGTTACCATTAGGTGGGTGGGTGGGGGTATCTCAAAAGAGTTCAGAAACCTCACAATACGAAGAAGAAAAGGATGATTCGGCTCCTGATTGATAACTATGCTGCCCACAACATGCTTCCACATTTAGATAATGTTCGAGTTGAATTCCTCCCACCCAATTGCATAGCAGTGCTTCAGCCATTGGAGTTAGGCATCATTCGCACCCTGAAAATGTATTATCGCAAGGAAATGCTGAGAAGAATTCTCATCAGCTTAACTTGTAGGCAGGAGGAGATTAAAATTAGCGTGAAAGAAACTATTGAAATGATTGCAAATGTCTGGGCGCAAGTTAAAGAAAGCACTATAGTAACAAATTACAGAATCTCATTACAACGAAATTTTCGTTACAACGAAATATTTTTTAGGTCCCTGGGAGTTCTTTGTAACAGAATTTTACCTGTATACAGTTAGGTCCATAAATATTTGGACAGAGGCAACTTTTTTCTAATTTTGGTTCTGTACATTACCACAATGAATTTTAAATGAAACAACTCAGATGCAGTTGAAGTGCAGACTTTCCGCTTTAATTCAGTGGGGTGAACAAAATGATTGCATAAAAATGTGAGGCAATTAAAGCATTTTTTTAACACAATCCCTTCATTTCAGGGGCTCAAAAGTAATTGGACAATTGACTCAAAGGCTATTTCATGGGCAGATGTGGGCAAGTCGGTCGTTATGTCATAATCAATTAAGCAGATAAAAGGCCTGGAGTTGATTTGAGGTGTGGTGCTTGCATGTGGAAGATTTTGCTGTAAACAGACAACATGCAGTCAAAGGAGCTCTCCATGTAGGTGAAAGAAGCCATCCTGAAGCTGCGAAAACAGAAAAAACCCATCCGAGAAATTGCTACAATATTATGAGTGGCAAAATCTACAGTTTGGTACATCCTGAGAAAGAAAGCAAGCACTGGTGAACTCAGCAACGCAAAAAGACCTGGATGTCCACAGAAGACAACAGTGGTGGATGTTTGCAGAATCATTTTCATGGTGAAGAGAAACCCCTTCACAACAGCCAAGCAAGTGAACAACACTCTCCAGGGGGTAGGCATATCGATATCCAAGTCTGCCATAAAGAGAAGACTGCATGAAAGTAAATACAGAGGGTGCACTGCAAGGTGCAAGTTATTCATAAGCCTCAAGAATAGAAAGGCTAGATTGGACTTTGCTAAAGAACATCTAAAAAAGCCAGCGCAGTTCTGGAAAAACATTCTTTGGACAGATGAAACCAAGATCAACCTTTACCAGAATGATGGCAAGAAAAAAGTATGGAGAAGGCGTGGAACAGCTCATTATCCAAAGCATACCACATCATCTGTAAAACACAGTGGAGGCAGTGTGATGGCTTGGGCGTGCATGGCTGCCAGTGGCACTGGGACACTAGTGTTTATTGATGATGTGACACAGGACAGAAGCAGCCGAATGAATTCTGAGGTGTTCAGAGACATACTGTCTGCTCAAATCCATCTAAATGCAGTCAAATTGATTGGGCGGTGTTTCATGATACAGATGGACAATGACCCAAAACATACAGCCAAAGCAACCCAGGAGTTTATTAAAGCAAAGAAGTGGAAAATTCTTGAATGGCCAAGTCAGTCACCTGATCTTAACCCAATTGAGCATGCATTTCACTTGTTGAAGACTAAACTTTGGACAGAAAGGCCCACAAACAAACAGCAACTGAAAGCCGCTGCAGTAAAGGCCTGGCAGAGCATTAAAAAGGAGGAAACCCAGAATCTGGTGATGTCCATGAGTTCAAGACTTCAGGCTGTCATTGCCAGCAAAGGGTTTTCAACCAAGTATTAGAAATGAACATTTTATTTCCAGTTGTTTAATTTGTCCAATTACTTTTGAGCCCCTGAAATGAAGGGATTGTGTTAAAAAATGCTTTAATTGCCTCACATTTTTATGCAATCGTTTTGTTCACCCCACTGAATTAAAGCTGAAAGTCTGCACTTCAACTGCACCTGAGTTGTTTCATTTAAAATTAATTGTGGTAATGTACAGAACCAAAATTAGAAAAAAGTCGTCTCTGTCCAAATATTTATGGACCTAACTGTATATATCCTGACTTTACTATCAATCTTATTTTCTATCATTCCTTGTTCTATTTAGTATTATTATTCATTAAATAAATTCCAAGCTGCTTTTGACTTTCTATACTTTGTCTTCATACGTAGAGTGATTGAAGTAATAAGGTAAATTTCTCAGATCACCTGGAGCAGTGACAATGTGCCATATGATCCAAACTGCAAGGTTTATTGAGCGGAGGACGAAGGGCTCTGTCAAATAATGAACGGTGCGTTAAAGTATAACATTCACTGGTTGATAAATGGCCTATAGCCAGGGGTGTTGAGCCTTTGTATGTTTAAATATATTCTTGGAGACTAAAAGTAATATTTAGGTCTGAGATATACAGTATCTAAGACATTGCATGTTGTTCGTGCCTATGATAAGTAAGTCTCTTGAAGTACTAGGGAAAGAAGCTTGTGCATGTGTTATTCATACGGTACTTGTGTGGGTTAAAGTGCTAGGGAATAACGTGCATGCGTATATGTCTTTCATACGGTACTTTTGTGGTTAGCGTCTATGTGTAAGCGTATGTCTATGTAGGTGTATGTTAATCCTAAGGTGCAACAGTAGACCAACCCGGTAACGAATCTGATGAGTACACTTATCCCTGAAGAAGACATTTAAATGGTAAGCAGAGGGAAATATCACGATAACACAGATGTCAATTGCTAATAATATAAGTGTGCCTTAAATATTACTTTCAGTATATTAATAGAAGGAATACTGTCAGAAAGGTGGTAAAGTTTATTAAGAACAGCAAGGGCAGGATAGAAAATTAGCAAATTCACTTAACAATGATGACAATGGCGACAATGATACTTGAAAGTTAATGTACAGTAACTATATGTTTTCCTTTTGGTTAAATAGCTATGAGGGGTGCTCACCTCAAGGAGTTGAGGATGGTACCGATGAGAATTCTAGTGGAAATAGAAACTGAAAGGCAGCTGGGCAAATGCATACATCTGAAGCAATGCAGGGGGAAACTCATAGCGTGCTACACAAGTCTTACAAACCTGGCACGAGGTATCAAGCTGCAAAAAAGTGAATACAAGTTAGAGGAGCTGTTTCAGGGAGAGTAAAAGGCCTGACAGAGAGAGAACAGAGACATTACTTACCGAAGAGCTATGAAAGTTGGAGTGTCCGTAGCTGTACTTGTGTGCATGTGAGTCTCAGATATGAAGGCTTCCTTCCAGATTACAGCATGGAAGAGCATCCCAGGTAGTGGGAAGGGGCTTGCTGAGGCTTGTGTCGGGATTGAAGGAAGGATTCCGCAC
Source organism: Erpetoichthys calabaricus (assembly GCF_900747795.2). Classification (NCBI taxonomy): domain Eukaryota; kingdom Metazoa; phylum Chordata; class Cladistia; order Polypteriformes; family Polypteridae; genus Erpetoichthys; species Erpetoichthys calabaricus. The sequence continues at coordinate 108,161,038 of NC_041400.2, read as the reverse complement.
ATAAAACAGGAAGATGGACTTCATTTTTGACATTCACTCTGTTTTAGTGGAGCATCGTACTCTTGAGCTGCCTGAACAAGGACAGGCGGAGGTGCATGTTACTCTTGGATTACTCTCCAGAGCACTTAGAAGTGGGGATCAGGTGATGGCTGGGACTTTAAATTGGAAAAGGTCTGGGATTAATTTTGCATTTCTTTATTTAAAATTCTCTTTGTGCAGTGTGTGAAAAAGGAAAAAAGAACTGGGATTGTTGTATTTTTGTCTGAATGGGAATATGTCTTTATTTTTGCACATAGGAACTATGATTTTGATGGATGTGCAAGTGAGATTTTTTTTTCTTTCACTGAACTCACTTTCTTCATTTTTGATATAATTGATATTTATTGACATCACCAGTTTTCAATAAAGAATTGTTTATTTTTGTACCATCTTGTCTGGGCTTCTCTCAGTCACCTTGGTTTATCCTTGGTATGATTACTAGACACCCCTGGGTTAAACGTCTGTGAGGTATGTGGTGGGTTATTACAATGATAACATAAGATGGCCACAAAGCCAGCACAGCCTATTAAGCAAATCTGTGTGCCAAGCAGCAAGATGTTGGTGGATGATTGTTTGTTCAAGGGGATTTAAGGAGCAAGTCCTGTGTCTTGTAATTTGACCGTGTTATACTTTTAACTGCTGTGTGTGTAGAGCTCTCTCCACGCAGTTCCCTATCAGTTAATTGTTTTTAATTTAAATGTGATCATTTGTTTAGAGAAATTATTTTATTCAATTGTAATTGTTGCTTTCAGTGTCTCACAGCTGTAACTGCTAGGTGACATCTCTTTTCATTTCGGTTTAAAGGGCAAGTTTTGTTCACAGACAATAAACCTGTCATTTTCTGGATTACAAATGCACGCTTTTTCATCTAGATGTTAAATTTTTATTGCCACCTCTTATATGTTGGATAATGACGTCGACCTTCAGTCATGTCTGCCACTATTTATGGTATGTTGTAACCATAATATTAGAGAGGGATGGGATGTTCCCACGGGAAACTACACCTAACACAGCAAAACATACTGGGGACAATAAAAATGTGTAAAACTGCAATCAGATACCAGGAAATTGTGTGTATAAATTTAACGAGGTCTCGGTGCAAAATAGGAAAAATTGAATGGCAGGAAATAAAATAAACAAGTTTTGAGGACAAGTTTATTCAGAAAAATCATATAGGCATCACATATCGGGGTGGCTCAGAGGCTAAAGAACTCCACTGGTATCTGCAAGGTTGCAGGTTCAAATCCCATTACCACCCCTTATCAAGACCCTTAATGAAAATTGCTCCAGGGGCACCGTATAATGGCTGGCCCTGGGCTCTGACTGACCCCCCCAAAGAGAGAAAGAGGTTAGGAGCAGCGCTGATACAGAACATTGCCGCACCCACCACATGACAAACCAACTCAGGATCCCAGATTAGGACCCGAGTGCAGCCATGCGGCGGGTGACACCTCAGCACCACACTAGTTCAGATGGAATGGAACCATTGTGAGGTTTTTTTTTTTATGGTGGTTGGAGTGCCAATTCTGCCACCAACCCTCAAGTTTTTCCCTGCAGATTGGAGGGGCTACATGCAAGGCTGGATGCAGATTAACGTCATACCCAGCACAGAGCAATTGCAGGTTAAAGGCTTTGCTCAAGGGCCCAGTGAAGTAGAGTCACTTTTGGTATTTATGGGATTCGAACCGGCAACCTTCCGATTGCCAGTGTAGATCCCTAGCCTCAGAGCCACCACTCCGCCCAAAGGTCATGCAAAAAGTAATTTTCCTCTCTGGAATTAATAAAGTTTATCAAATCAAATATAAATAAGTAAACATGTGGATGTCCATGAGCTCTTTTGCATAGCTAGCAACCCGCAGTACATTAACAAACGCCAGGCAGGTATGAGAAAAACACCTCGCTCTACATGGAATAAACTTGTCTGTTGTCATATTTTGGTTCCAGTTTTAAGTTGACATGAACTTCTAATTCCTGATAATACACTAACCAGAACTAAACACATTAATCACTTTAGCACAAACTTAGTTTAGATTGTCTCAGCTTCACATTAATCCTGTTCTACTCTTGTCACATAGTCATGCATTTGATTTTTATTGCTCGCTACAAAACAAAACTGTGGTAATTGATTCTTCAAAGTAGCTAAAACAAAATGCAAAATGCTTCATCTTTCAAATCGATTAAGTCCCCGAGCGCACTTGAATGTTGTGTCATGCGTACATTTTCTAACTTGTTTATTATAAAAAAAAAGTAAACCTTGCAGCTTACCGTCATGCAAAAACCTTTCACTTTGTGTGTCAAGATTTAAAAATGGCACGCAGCTATGTTTAACCTTCAAATGTATCCATTTATCTTAGTTACAGGGTGAAGTATTTTTTATATCATGGCAGCATCAGGTACGAGATGGGAATAAACCCTGAAGAGTGTACCAGTTGAAAGGCAAACCTCTGTTGGTGTTTTGTCACAAACTCCCTCTCTCATCCATCTGTCCAAAGTCCTCAGCAAATATTTTCCTTCCGCTGGCTCTTTCCATGCTCTCAATCCAGTCCACCAGAAGATTGTCTTGAGTACCACCACTTACCAAGATAGCACTGGCTTCTCCCCAGAAAGCCCCTCTCTTTTTCTCTGCTGACTTTTGGAAATCCTCTTTCCATAATCTGTCATTAACAAGTCTCATTATAACACTCCCTATTCTAGCAGAGTGCTGTTCAGGGATATTATTTACAATACTTTACCTATAAAAAATATTCACCCAGTTAGAGGTTTTCCCATTTAGAACACCACATTGTCCACTTTGCAGTGACAGACGGACCATATTATACTACCTGTGCTACCTGTCTAAGACTGGTTGAAATCGAATTAATTGACACAGTCCTCAGCATTAGCTTTTGCAGTGCACCATGTAATGCATTTGTCTCTGTTTTTAGCCATTTGGTATGGGATTCATAAAAGCAGCGATGCACCATCTACTGGAATGACAAATGCAATGCGCTTTATTACTAAAAATGTTTATGATGTGCCATGGCATCCAGACTAACACATACAGTGCAACCGGAAAGTATTCACAGCGCATCACTTTTTCCACCTTTTGTTATGTTACAGCCTTATTCCAAAATGGATTAAATTCATTTTTTTCCTCAGAATTCTACACACAACACCCCATAATGACAACGTGAAAAAGGTTTACTTGAGGTTTTTGCAAATTTATTAAAAATAAAAAAACTGAGAAATCACATGTACATAAGTATTCACAGCCTTTGCTCAATACTTTGTCGATGCACCTTTGGCAGCAATTACAGCCTCAAGTCTTTTTGAATATGATGCCACAAGCTTGGCACACCTATCCTTGGCCAGTTTTGCCCATTCCTCTTTGCAGCACCTCTCAAGCTTCATCAGGTTGGATGGGAAGCGTTGGTGCGCAGCCATTTTAAGATCTCACCAGAGATGTTCAATCGGATTCAAGTCTGGGCTCTGGCTGGGCCACTCAAGGACATTCACAGAGTTGTCCTGAAGCCTCTCCTTTGATATCTTGGCTGTGTGCTTAGGGTCGTTGTCCTGCTAAAAGATGAACCATCACCCCAGTCTGAGGTCAAGAGCGCTCTGGAGCAGGTTTTCATCCAGGATATCTCTGTACATTGCTGCAGTCATCTTTCCCTTTATCCTGACTAGTCTCCCAGTCCCTGCCGCTGAAAAACATCCCCACAGCATGATGCTGCCACCACCATGCTTCACTGTAGGGATGGTGCCAGGTTTCCTCCAAACGTGACGCCTGGCATTCACACCAAAGAGTTCAATCTTTGTCTCATCAGACCAGAGAATTTTCTTTCTCATGGTCTGAGAGTCCTTCAGGTGCCTTTTGGCAAACTCCAGGAGGGCTGCCATGTGCCTTTGACTAAAGAGTGGCTTCCGTCTGGCCACTCTACCATACAGGCTTGATTGGTGGATTGCTGCAGAGATAGTTGTCCTTCTGGAAGGTTCTCCTCTCTCCACAGAGGACCTCTGGAGCTCTGACAGAGTGACCATCGGGTTCTTGGTCACCTCCCTGACTAAGGCCTTTCTCCCCAGATCGCTCAGTTTAGATGGCCGGCCAGCTCTAGGAAGAGTCCTGGTGGTTTCAAACTTCTTCCACTTACGGATGATGGAGGCCACTGTGCTCATTGGGACCTTCAAAGCAGCAGAAATTTTTCTGTAACCTTCCCCAGATTTGTGCCTCGAGACAATCCTGTCTCGGAGGTCTACAGACAATTCCTTTGACTTCATGCTTGGTTTGTGCTCTGACATGAACTGTCAACTGTGGGACCTTATATAGACAGGTGTGTGCCTTTCCAAATCATGTCCAATCAACTGAATTTACCACTGGTGGACTCCAATTAAGCTGCAGAAACATCTCAAGGATGATCAGGGGAAACAGGATGCACCTGAGCTCAATTTTGAGCCTCACGGCAAAGGCTGTGAATACTTATGTACATGTGATTTCTCAATTTTTTTTATTTTTAATAAATTTGCAAAAACCTCAAGTAAACTTTTTTCACGTTGTCATTATGGGGTGTTGTGTGTAGAATTCTGAGGAAAAAAATGAATTTAATCCATTTTGGAATAAGGCTGTAACATAACAAAATGTGGAAAAAGTGATGCGCTGTGAATACTTTCCGGATGCACTGTAGACACTTATCCTTTAATTAAGGTTGATTATGTAAAACTGGAAAGAATAAAAGGGGCAGTCAATGCAGCTACTCTACTTCGAGAGAGCTCTTATTGTTTGAGGAAGAGGAAGTATCAAAGTGAAAACAGACCTCTGTAAAGTTCTCTACCTTAATTACACATATTACTTGTTACTTTACTCTTTCTCATGGGTGGGGGTTGATTAGTTTCAAACTTAGATTTGTTAAACTTGACTTGCTTGAATGGAATGTTATTTGATTTTAATAAAATCAATAAAATGCAAGAAAAAAAATGACACATATTAATAATAAAAAATCAAAATGTCAAAAAAGGCTAATTAAATCCATTGTGGTAGGGTGAATACTTTTTACATGTACTGTAGATTATCCACCTCTTCTGCTTATTTAAAACTGGTGGGTCTGCACATGAAACAAGAATATGCAGAAGGCCAGGATGCTTGCCATGACACAGAACTAAATTCAGTTAGTGATTATGTATGGTAAATGGCAGATGCCAGAGAATGGGTTCCCACTCCTATGAATTATTGAACCAAAGTCCAAGGTGGTACCTCAGATCCATACTGGACAGCATCTCTACAGATGGTTCAAAACTGCTCCCTCCCATGGTGCTGTTCACCTCTGCCTCTTGGACCTTTCTTGAAGGGAGTGACAGTCTCTCTGCAATGATCACCGCCAGCATCATTCCACTGTCACATCCATGTGGCCAACATGGTACATATCTGCAAAAGAAAAAAAACAAATGCTTAATTTTGTAATAATAGAAACATCACCAAGCAGCATTCATTTATGAAGGAACGTTCTTGTCTGTCCAACGGACGCTATAGTGCTTTTTTTGTACCATTAGTACTTCCTCTGATCCTGCAGCAGTTCTTATAAATTAAAGAACAGCAGTTATGCCAATCTGAATACATGCCAGCCCCAGCCTGTGACTCCTTGAATGGTCCCAGACAAACAGAAGTCCCACAGCAGTTTTCTGCTTTGGCCCCATACTGCACAGTGAATGACTGAGTGCCAATTGGGTCATTTTAACCCGGTATTCTGGGGTTTAGAAGGATTTCCATGCCACTCAATATGCTTTTTTACTTTCTTGTATACGAAGTATAGGGAAAGTATAGTAATCGTCCAACAATTCAATCTTGAGATTTTGATGAATCTCTACGTTTTACACCTCCCTGAGTCTGATTTTCTCGTACAGAAAGTATTGTAATCATCCAAAAATTTGATTTTGAGACTGTGATGAATCTCGACATTTTAGACTTCCATGAGTCCCGAAAATACCATTTTTACTTTCTCGTATACGAAGAATAGGGAAAGTACTGTATTTTAATCCTCCAAAAATTCAATTTCGAGATTTTGATGAATCTCAAAGTTTTAGACCTCCCTGAGTCAGAAAGTACCATTTTTGGAATCATGTCTGTGTGTGTGTGTGTGTTTGTTTGTGTATGTAAACACAATAACTTGAGTACGCTTTCACTTAGGTCAACCAAATTTTGCATACAAGTATTAGGTACAAAATGTAGATTTCTATCAACTTTTGGGCTATTTCCGCTAATCGGAAGTGGTACTTAACCTTTTATTCATGCAGCTGTGGAGTCTGATTTATTCAACTTTACTTTTATAATAATTGTTCAATATATTATTAATTTAATTTGATTTTAGGAATTATGTCTGTGTGGGGGCGGCACGGTGGCGCAGTGGTAGCGCTGCTGCCTCGCAGTTAGGAGACCCGGGTTCGCTTCCCGGGTCCTCCCTGCGTGGAGTTTGCATGTTCTCCCCGTGTCTGCGTGGGTTTCCTCCGGGCGCTCCGGTTTCCTCCCACAGTCCAAAGACATGCAGGTTAGGTGGATTGGCGATTCTAAATTGGCCCTAGTGTGTGCTTGGTGTGTGGGTGTGTTTGTGTGTGTCCTGTGGTGGGTTGGCACCCTGCCCAGGATTGGTTCCCTGCCTTGTGCCCTGTGTTGGCTGGGATTGGCTCCAGCAGACCCCCGTGACCCTGTGTTTGGATTCAGCGGGTTGGAAAATGGATGGATGGATGGATGTCTGTGTGGATGTAAACACGATAACATATATAATAATTGTTCAATATATTATTAATTTGATTTGTTGTTAATGGTTCTTTAATGTATATAATATAAAAATACTCCTCAAACATCCATCCCCATATCTGAGTATCCGAGAAAGTCTAGGGGAGACCACTCCCAATTTTTTATTTTCATTTCCACATTTCCACCACATGGCCATGTAGAATGTAGACAATGACTGAGCTGGGATTTAAGGTGAAGCTGATAAAGCATTATAGCAGCACTAACTGCTGTGTCCCGTCTTACAAATCCATTATATCACTTATTTTTTCTAAATAAAAAAGTGAAAGCTTTCTTCAGATGCAATAATGGAAATGGTAGACACATTCTATAGTAAATAGTACAAACATCAACTAGAAAATGGCTTACATTATCACTTTACATTTAAAACCACTATTTGAGATAAGAACAAGAAGCATTCTTTAAAGTTAGCTATAGATAAATAATTTTATTTTAATGATTTCAAAAGATTCAACTCTAGAATTGAACAAAATAAAAACATGCCATTGGTCAGGACCTCTTTAGTACATGTTTAAAGTAGGATGCGATCTGTCAAATGCAATACATTCTGAGATCCATCAGACAGACTGAAGTTCTCCAGATGATGGAGGGTTGGATCTGCATCATGAAAGTACAGAGCTATAATTGCATTTAGACTACTGGTAGCATTACAGAAATGTTATCTACTGACCACTAGGTTAAACTGTAGAAGTCACCTAACATGTCTTGGTTCTAATTCCATGGAAAATGTGTGCAGCTGTACAAACTGTGCTATAAAACACAGTGGAACACTGTTTGAAATAAAAGATGCAATAATAAATACTGCCTAAGTGAACAGTGGTTGGGTGGCTCAGGGTGACATGGACAGCACAAAGCCTCATATATCTGGAACATTAAGTTTCAATTCAAAGATATGGAATTTTCATGTCCCAAAGGTGTAAAGTGTTTTAAATTGACTGGTGTCACATTCACTGTTGGTTTCAGCCACATACTGTATGCCCAGTGCTGTAGGGTAAGGCTTAAGCCCTCTGTAATGCTGAACTGGAATAAGGAGAGTTCAAAAAATAGATGTACAGATTAGCCCTTTTCACACTTCTGTATTTTTAGTTCTGGAAGACATCATCGACAGGATCACTCTCTCCCACTTATCTAAAACAACGGAGAAATTGCAAAACAAAATCTTCTGTAGTGTCCCTCAGTGTTCAAATTCAAAACAAAAACAAGTGTACTCGATTCTTCCCAGCTTTCTGAGTGATAAAACACAGAGGAGATAATGGATCCAAGCCATCATAGGACCAAAATTTGTTAAATGCTGCGGAAGCATGTATGTTTGTAGCCAGCGCTTAAAATTTGATGAGTACACAAAGTTAAACACTGCCTTAAGATTGATGCTGGGCAGAGACTTTTTAGCTGGAACAACTTTGCTATCCTGTTGACATGGTAGTCAGCTTTTGAAAGGGGAAACAGTCATCTCAGAGGTCATGTGTGATAGTCTGTACGGATTTAAAAATTCAAGCCAAGTCCCTTCTCAATGGGACAGGACTATGTAATGGCACTTGCTCCTGGTTAGTATACACAATTTAAACATAACTGTGATGAGATTACATTCATTTTTTTTTCTAACAATGTGAAATGCAAGCTTCAAACCACATCTCATGCTGTATGCGCATGTGTTTTAAGACAGGAGCTTAATAACATATATAACAAACATGAAAAAGCATTTGAAACAGTATGAAGATAAATGGTAGCTAGGTGAATGCTCAGATAGGTTGATTTAGAAGATTAGAGCTAAGTAGCCAGATTTATTCTGTATTACAATATACAGACATCTTTTGAAACAAGCTGACATTAAAGGATAAGTTCTGTTTTTCTCAAGTCAAAATTATTTCTTTACAAATATGGCATATATGCATTTGCCACACTAAATTGTGCTCTAAAGTGAAGCGCTTTTCATATTGTCTGCACTGTCGGGCATGGGTCACAAAGGAAAAGCTTAAAAACTTACCAAATACGCCAATTTTCCAAGCCAAAACAAAAAGTGAGGCTTGTTCCGTGCCTTCCAATTTTTTGATGCATGTCTGTGACAACCAAAGGGATCTGGAAATACTTGTTTTATCGAATATTCATGGTACTATTTTTTTCATGGTAAGGATTCATTTCCTATTCACTTGTGTGACTTTGCATAAATACAGAAGTAAATCAAAATAAACCCAACCATGTGACACAAAATGTTTACTGTGATTTGGTCTGTTGAGGGACGAGCTGACAGGCTGTTGCACAGGATGACTAAATGCTTAGCTACTGCCCACGGCTAATTTCTTTTAAAATGGCTGAATCTCATAATATTGGTGTTTTTTGTTCAAAAATGATATGTGTCTGGTATAAACTATGTTGCAATCTGTGTGTAACCGTGAGCCACTAATTAATACTTGACAGCTGTCTTGGCTGAAAAATGAAAAAGGGACATACTTTGTAATTTTTAAGCTTTTCCTCCGTGCACCATAGCCTCCAATGCAAAGTGCTAGCTAGATCGCTACTTCATTTCTCCCAATGGGAAATTTGATTTTTTACAGAAACTCTTTAAATAAAGAAATAGCGAATAAAGAAATTTTTAATAGAAAGCTCTTAACTTCAGAACACAGTTACAAGTGACAAATGCATCATAATAACTTTGACTTCAAAAACACCAAAATTATTTTAAATGTAAAAAACATCCATCCATTATCCAACCCACTATATTCTAACTACAGGGTCACAGGGGTCTGCTGGAGCAGTCAGCTGAAATTGTTATCATATTGGGATAAGAACGTTAACAAAATTATGTTCAAAATTATAAATAGATTCCTAAACAAAATGTTATGTCCTTTATCTTCTTTTGATGTTTTCATTATGTAGTATTTTACAACGATACTTTTTTCATACTGTGGTGCCCTGCCCGGGATTTGTTCCTGCCTTGCACCCTGTGCTGGCTGGGATTGGTTCCAGCAGATCCCCGTGACCCTGTGTTAGGATGTAATGGGTTGGACAATGACTGACTGACTGACTTTTTTCATAGCTAAAATCGGTTGTTGGCCATGAAAGCAGAAAGGTGAAATAAATGCAAACCATTGCTGGCCAACTAACATGAAACAGGTTTATCAGTCGATGTGTCCCTTTCAAAATTTCCTGAAAAGGATTAATTGCCGACAGCTTGAGGAGTACATCACCCTAGTGGCCATTAGGGATGTGCCCTTGTTAAAATATAATGCTACATTCTCAAATGCTCATATTCCAATTAAAGGTTGTGGTGGGCCAAATCAGCAGACACAAAATCTGCAGTCATATCCCTGGGTGTCATCTGGGGATGTGGGAGGACTGCCTATGCAGACACTCCAGATAAATAATGATGCACACAACAGAAAGTCAAATCCATGACCCAGCAACGTTAACCACTTGATTTGAAAATGCTATTATTCAGTTAAGACCAGATCAGCTACTGATACAGAGAGTGAGAAAGGAAAATATTCAATGTGAGGTTCTATAAAGGTTAGAAGAGTTTCTGCATGCATAGTTAAGGAAAATATTAATAAATATCTGTCCTTTCTATAGATGTTTTGAAGAGTGAATTTGACTTTTTGTAATTTTAAGCATAATAGGACCTTGTTTCTCCACTGTGTTATAGTTGGTAGGTTAGGGCTCTTACCATTAAGGAAGATAAGACAAAATGTTAACAGAATAAAACAAATAGGGGACTCTTTACTTAGACTGAGAAGTGCTTAGTTTTGAGAGGGTACCTAACTATCTTTATACTGTATATCAGTGGCATAGCTAGCTTGCTGAAGGCCCCTGTGCAGCACCCTGAGGTGGGCCCCTCCGGTCTAGCATAACTGTTGGTAATTTATTCGCAACTAGATCCTAGGGGCCAGCTGGGCAGTGGTGTCATGCTGGTGACAAACAAACCAGCTTTCTAAATGAAATTTGTAATAACATTTTAAATCGCTTTATTACAGCCGCTGAAAGTTAGCAAAAATAAAATAAATTGTGAGAATGGGATGTGGGAGGTGTGGGTAGTAGTACTAGTACATAAATATATGTAAAATGTGGACCTTCCTATTTTTTCCAAGACAACTTTGTGAAAGAAGATGATTAAAATGTAACGTAAGCTAGAAGTAGAAACTGTTTTGTGCTATAAAATGAAACAATTTTAATTTGTGACAAATTAAAATGACAACACCGGTTAACAGGATAGTATTACATATTCATGCTTTATGCAAGTTATGAGAAAATGGACATCATAAAGTGGTCACACTCACAAATCCTCACAGTAGTGACACTAAGGCACAGTAAGCCATACTAAGGTACACAATGAAACAGTTAAAGTTTACAAGTCGCAAATCATATTACTTATAATATCACTTCTTCTTCTTCTTCTGGCTGCTCCCAGTAGGGGTTGCTATAGTGGGTACCTTAAACTACTTGCTTGCATGCCTTCTGTTGTGCAAAAGTCTCAACAATGTTTGACACGTCAAGTTTTCTGACACACTTGTTTTCAATTCAGAGTACAGCCAAGCCACTAAGTTTGTCTTGCAACGTGGTGCTTCTGAGGTTGTTTTTGATGATTTTTAACTTGGAGAACGATTGTTCACATGCACCAACAGTCACTGGTATTGTCAGCAGTAACATGTAAGCCATGCAACCGTCACTGGAAGTAGATGACAGTGCACACTGATCTATCAGTAACAGTTTAGGTACTTTGAAAACAGTTGACTTGGTTGACAGGATTAATTTAAAACATGAACAAAATGACAACAATTGAGCAGTAGCGTTCAACAAGAAGATCGGCAGCAGCACACAATTCGCTGTCAGTCATCAAGGTCAGAGCTGATGGTAACAGGACATTGAACGTTGAAGCCACTGCATCGAGACTGTGAAACCCGTTTTATTTAAGTTATTAAAAAAAAAAAAGTCTATACGGCCCCGAGTGGGCCCCCCAAGCTTGTAGGCACTTGTGCTTTGCACAATCTGCACAATCCATTACTACGCCAGTGCTGTATATCTAATGCAAAGTTGACTGACACACTTATCCACAAAAACACTATAAAATCTGTTTAGCTAAAACCTTGAAATTTGGCAGGATTGTACATCTACAGTATGGCAGTAGGTATCCACTGAGAAAAACAGCACAATAGAAAAAACTAAATACTTCATAATCTCAAAAATACCTTGACAGATTTGATTGAAGTTTGGTGATGTTGTTGAAAATTGAAAAGTAGCCAACATCTTTTTTTATTTGTTGATATTTTTTGTTAATAATGCTTTGCCAATTAGGTCATTCTAACTCACTGCCACAGAGCGGACAGTGATCACACTGAGAAATGTGCGCACTGGATTTTGTCAATGAAAGCGGTCAATCGAAACGAATTGAAACGAGCAATGTTCGGCAAAGCATGAAGAAGACATATTTAGCAAGTGCTTCCTAGGCATCGTGACTGTGTGCATAGTTAATTTTGCCCAAGTGACCCAATAAGAAATGTTTTTAATATATATCACCCCTCCCCCCATCTGCAAAGTGTGCAAATGCCAGAATGGGGAATACAATTCCCATCAACCAGTGTGCTGCTCCAGATGATTCCATCAGCGCTCACAAACTTTAAATAACAGCATCAATATAAAGTTAATGTGGGATAATGATGACATTGTCTTGCTGGATAACAGCGTTCATCTTAGCACAGTGTTTCTCTGCCTGTATGGCTTTAGGACTCAGTTTTACCTTTTTAAGTTCCTTTACAACTCAAGGACAGCATTTGAAGATGGAGGTAAGCTTTCTCCCTTTGTGAACTAAGCACAATTAGAAGAGTGTGGGTGGGAAAATGGAGATAATGATCATGATGACACTGTTGATCACTTTGGTGGACAAGGGTGTGTCACATGTGACAATAAATCTAAGATAAATTGAAAAAACTATATTTTTTATCAGTGGATAGCCTTACATTTTTGAAAAAGCCAACAGTGTTGTCCACTTGCACATAGTCATTGTGGTCACAATAACAACCAACAATCAACATTAAGAGCTTTTTAGAAGATAAAAGAGGGGAAATAAAAAAATAAAAGAAAAAATAAAACATTGCAAATTAACCGATGGAGCCAAGGCACAGTTGAACAGTACGAAACATGATTTTTTCCTGTCTCTGATGGAGATGCTGTTTTTCAGAAGGTGATAAGGAGGGAACTGAACGGTGCTTTTGACTGAGTAAAGGTAATTAGAAACTATTTTTTTTGTTGGCACACATTTATTTAAACCCACTGTATAATACTAATTTTAGACTTTGATGGTAGAGTCCAGATTTTTAGTAGTTTTTAGCTTTGAATGAATCAATTTTAAATCACCTTTGTAACATTACCAATTACCACTTTAGTTTGGAGTTCTTCTCTTTCACACCAACACCACCAAAGACTGAATGTTCAACAGTAAGCAGCTCGAGTGAACTAATAAAATTAGCCCTTGCTAAAACAAATACAAATATTATACACAGAAAAGAACTTAGTTACTAATAACTGGCACTAACTAATTTCCAGAGTGAAATCAGGTAACACAGCTAGTTTTCTTATAAAACCCATGAGTCTGAGGTTTGATTATTGTGGATAAGCTCATGGTCCCCACAGACATTGTAAAAATGTTACAGAACACTTAGAGGTTCCCTGCAGAACACTTTGAGTTAGATATTAAAACATGCACTTAAATGTGTAGTATTATACAGTATTTAATACTACAATGACTTAAATATTACACTCTTAAAACATTACCATGCACTGCTGGCACAGCTCGCCAAGTGTTTATGACCATGCATATACATCTCTGAATTGCTGTCAGAAAGTTTAATTACATAATCTTTGTTGTATTGACAATCTGTCACAATTCTGGCTCAGCTTTGAAAGGTATCCATAAACTAGAAATTCAGAGTGAACATCTTACATGGTGAAATTTGCAGTTTTTCTGTGTCCCACATGAGCCCCCATAGCTATATTATTAATAACCTACTTGGAAAAGCCCATAGAATAAAATTTTACATCCCACGGGAGGAGTTTATTTTGCTGATGTTTTGTTTGTGGTTAGCCATTTTTTTATATTATATTCTTCCCCATTCCTCAAAAACCATAAAAATTATGCCAATTTGGATTAGTTCCCAGTAATCTTAGTAAAAACAAAATTATTCTTCTATGAACTGAAAAACTGCAATCTAATATATATTTTTCAAGTTAAAACAAAAACATGAATTCAAGTGATTTAAATAAGTGCTACCCGTGCATTAGTATTTACCTTATGTGCAATAAGGCTTACAGCAGTTGCCAAAATGATTACAGCAGAGTGAAGAGAAGATCAGGCCCAACCCCAGTTCTCAGTACTGTGCAAAAGTTTTAGGTAGGTGTGAAAAAATGCTGTAAACAAAGAATGCTTTCAAAAATGAAAGTGTTAATCATTTATTTTCATCAATCAACAAAATACAGTGAATGAACAAAAGAGAAATCTAAATCAAATCAATATTTGGTGTGACCACCCTTTTCCTTCAAAACAGCATCAATTCTTCTAGGTACACTTGCACACAGTTTTTGAAGGAACTCGGCTGGTAGGTTGTTCCAAACATCTTGGAGAACTAACCACAGATATTCTGTGGATGTAGGCTTCCTCACATCCTTCTGTCTCTTCATGTAATCGTAGACACACTCGATGATGTTGAGATCAGGGCTCTGTGGGGACCATACCATCACTTCCAGGACTTCTTGTTCTTCTTTACACTGAAGATAGTTCTTAATGACTTTGGCTGTATGTTTGGGGTCATTGTCCTGCTGCAGAATAAATTTGGGGCCAATCATACGCCACCCTGATGGTATTGCATGATGGATAAGTATCTGCCTGTATTTCTCAGCATTGAAAACACCTTTAATCCTGACCAAATCTCCAACTCCATTTGCAGAAATGCAGCCCCACACATTCAAGGAACCTCCACCATGCTTCACTGTTGCCTGTAGAAACTCATTATTGTACCGCTCTCCAGCCCTTCGACGAACAAACTGCTTTCTGCTACAGCCAAATATTTAAGTTTTTGACTCATCGGTCCAGAGCACCTGCTGCCATTTTTCTGCACCCCAGTTCCTATGTTTTCGTGCATACTTGAGTCGATTGGCCTTGTTTCCACGTCAGAGGTATGGCTTTTTGGCTGCAACTCTTCCATGAAGACCACTTCTGGCCAGACTTCTCCGGACAGCAGGTGGGTGTACCTGGGTCCCACTGATTTCTGCCAGTTCTGAGCTGATGGCACTGCTGGACATCTTCCGATTTCGAAGGGTAATAAGCTTGATGTGTCTTTCATCTGCTGCACTAAGTTTCCTTGGCCGACCACTGCGTCTACGATCCTCAACATTGCCCGTTTCTTTGTTCTTCTTCAAAAGAGCTTGAACAGCACATCTTGAAACCCCAGTCTGCTTTGAAATCTTTGTCTGGGAGAGACCTTGCTGATGCAGTATAACTACCTTGTGTCTTGTTGCTGTGCTCAATCTTGCCATGACATGAAACTGTCTTCCACAACCTCACCTTGGTAGCAGAGTTTGGCTGTTCCTCACCCAGTTTTAAACCTCCTACACAGCTGTTTCTGTTTCAGTTAATGACTGTGTTTCAACCTACGTGTGACATTGATGATCATTAGCACCTGTTTGGTATAACTGGTTGATCATACACCTGACTATAATCCTACAAAATCCCTGACTTTGTGCAAGTGAACCTATAAGAATTGATGCTGGTTTGAAGGCAAAAGGTAGTAACACCAAATATTGATTTGATTTAGATTTTTCTTTTGTTTGCTCACTTTGCATTTTGTAAATTGATAACAATAAACAATCATTATTTATATTTCTGAAAGCATTCTTTGTTTACAGCATTTTTTCACACCTGCCTAAAACTTTTGCACAGTACTGTATGTTATTTTTGTCTTTTACCTTTGATGCTCAAAATGATTAACGGAAATTTACAGATTCTAATCTTGCTATTGGTCCTTGTAGATAAATGGTTCTTAAATTTAAAACTGAAACGACAGCTTGTGATAAAAATTAAAAACTTTTTTAAAAAGAAAAAAACTGGTGTGCTGTTTATAGAGTTATAAAGTCAGTATTGTCACATGTACACAGTACAGTGTAATTCTTACTTGTACTAGCATAGCAAAAAGCCCATTTATTAAAGCGGCTTAATGGTACATTGGTAAACCACTGTCTGTTTCGATTGCGTCCTGCATTTATGAACCTCAGTTCACTGGATATGCCAACCCTTACAACCCTCTTTTTTGTGCTACTTGCCTTGTTCGTCAGACATTCCTGCCCTCTTGTGGATGCTGGATGACATTACGCCCAGCAAGGGCACGAACACTGGATAACATCGCTTTATATACACTGCTCAAAAAAATTAAGGAAACACTGTCATCACAGTCTAACACCAAGTCAAATATGCTTCAGGGATATCAATCTTTCCAGTTAGGAAGCATAAGCGATTGTGAATCTACTTCAACTGCTTTGGTGCAAATGAAAGTGACAACAGGTGTACTGGAGAGGCAATGGCAAGACAACCCCTAAAAAGTGAATTGTTTTGCAAAAGATGGCCACAGACTGACTGATTCTTCTTGAGTTCTGCTAGTGTCCTTGTCACTACTGGTAGCATGAGCCAGTACCTGCAGCTGATTCAGGTTGCACAGGTAGTCCAGCTCCTCGAGGATGGCACATCCATATGTGTCTCCCAGCACAGTCTCAAGAGCATGGAGGAGATTCCAGGAGATGGGCCATTACAGGAGGAGAGCTGGACAGGGCCGTAGAAGGGCATCAACCCAGAAGCAGGACCATCATCTGCTCCTTGGTGTGTGGAAGAGCAAGAGAAGTACTGAGAGAGTCCTACAAATGACCACCAGCTGGCTACTGGTGTGCATGTTTATGACCAAATTGTCAGAAACAGACTCCATGAGGGTGGAACAAGGGCTTAATGTCCTCTAGTGGGACCTGTGCTCACAGCCCATCACCATGCAGCTTGATTGGCATTCACCAGAGAATACACAATTGGCAGTTCCGCCACTGGCATGTGACAGACGTGAAAGAGTCTGGAGACGCCGTGGTGAATGTTATGCAGTCTGCAACATCATCCAGCAAAACCGGTTGGGTGGTGGTTCAGTGCTGGTCTGGGGAGGCATATCCTTGGAGTGTCCATGTGCTAGGCAACGGCACCAACTGATATGTACTGGGATGAAATCCTCATAACCCTTGTCAGACCTTACGCTAGTGCTGTGGGCCCTGGGTTCCTCCTGGTACAAGACAATACCTGGCCTCATGTGGCCAAAGTGTTTAGGCAGTTCCTGGATGAAAGGTGTTGATGCCATTGACTGGCTCGTATGTTCCCCAGACCTGAATCCAACTGAGAACCTCTGTTATATTATGTATTGGTACATCTAATGCCGTCAAGTAGCACCAAGGAGTTCACTGATGCCCTGATCAGGTCAGGGAGACTACTATATCACATTTTGAGTTCCAGTGATGAAATTCACGCAAAGTGTATCAGCCTATGATTTCAATTTTTGACTTTGATTTTCAGTGTAATGTTAAATCCAGCTCTCAATGGGTGGGTGATTTTGTTTTGCATTGACTGTTGTTACATCATTTTGTTCTCAAGAAATTACACAATATAACTCAGTAAATATTTTCCACTTGAATATTTCATTCATTGAGGTCCAATGTGTGATTTAAATATATATATATATATATTTTATTTTAATTTTTTTAAAGCAGTTTATATAGAGATGTCCTAATCAACAGATAATGCTGTCTTCCTTAGCTAAAAAAAATATTAGAACACATTTGTTATTACCAATAGCATAAAATGTTTTTTGCCAAATGTTTACTTCCTTATAAATCACACAGCAATCCACATTAGCAGAGATAAACATCTGCTCTTTGACTCTCTCATTTGATGATATCTGATGAATGAGACTATAACCTTAAAATATAAACCTGTACTTTGCTACACTTAGAGGACAACAGCATTAATGTCAGTACTAAATGATTGTAGCATATCTCTCTATTAAATAAAAAAAATCCTGCAACAAGACAAGACTTTTTGGAAGATTTTTTTCAAGAGATGAGACTTTGGCAATGAGGTTTTTTCAAGTCACGCCCTCCTCTCAACTATATTCAGTCACACACATGATAATCTCACCTCTCATTCGTGAGACTGTTTTTGACACACAGTTTCTGCTCTCTTAGCTCTTATAAATTTTAAAGTTTTCCTCACTTTAAGTTCCCAATTAAAGAAGACGTATTATGTCCAAATCTTATTGAGGAATTTCATCATGAAGGGTTATCAACAGAAAAAATGAGTACATGGGCAATCCTAGCACTGAGAAACGATGAAGTCAAACGAATTAACACCAAAAATGTTGATCAGTTACATGGCAAATTGGTTAAATGCGTATCAATAGACTATGCTGAAACAGTTGGTGGTTACACAACGAATAACTCTAATGCAACATGAAACATAATTTACTTTCAAATTATTAAGTTTTACTCTTTTTTAAAATGGTTAATTACTTGCTGTAATGTAAAATAGTTCTATTATGCATATGTAACAGTTCCCATGAAAATAAAAATGTTTAAATTCTACATCCGCATCCCCATAATTGAGTGACAGAACCACAAAGAAGCTAGCATGTAGCGCAAGCACGGGGGTTGGCGACCGAAGCGAGCAGGGGGCAAAAATAATTTTAATCTTTGCAGTCAGTGCTTTTGTTGTGAATACATATTTTTACATTTGTTGTATTTATTATTTACAAGCCTCCGTTACTGAGGGTAAACCCAGTAACATGTTTACTGTTCCAACTTGCTGCCTGGTTGTGGCAGGGTATCATTTAGTGGTTCCTCTCTGAGTCTTTGATAGGATCATAGCATTTGAATGTCACAGTTAAACTGTTGGAAATAAGATATAACCCTTTATGAATGCTACATAATGGTCCACAAATGGGCTTTTTAAGTCAATTATGCTGTATGACATTTGGCTAAGAAAATCATAGAATTCATCCAAAAACGGGATGGTGAAATCAATTTAGTGCTGTTACCTCCTTGTCACCAACTGAGTATATACGGGATGAGTTTAAATGAGCTGTTGGGAACAGATTTACACAATTTTAAAACATCTACAGTATGGAACAAGCAGGAATTGAAATGGACCAACACCATTTTACATCATACTTAAAACCTTGGTAAACCCATGCATCAACACAGTGTTCTACGAGCAAAAGTAAGACCAACCTGCTATTTGGAAGGTGTACATTAGAAGAAAATAATACATTCAGTATTATTGGTATGATTTTCAAATATTCATTCATTTGCAAACCTGCTTAATCCAATTCAGGATTATTTAGTTCAGAGCAGTTTTTCTCAATCAATGAATCACAAGCTGCTGCTGTTGGGTCGCAAATTGCCATTGTTGTGTGTGGTATTAGGTTGCAGTAGGGTGCCTAAGTGCTATGTGATATTTATCCTCACATTTATCGACAATCATCGTACCAAGGGGAACCACAAGTTTTATGGGCATTCACAATTCACTAAGAGGGACATTACTACTCTGACATTTGCAGTTCATTTACCAAGGGACCCCCCACTTTGACGTTTGTGCTTGACTCACCAAGGTGAACCACCACTTGTGGGTTGTGAATACACTTAAAGAGGAAAAACTAAGTCACGACCAGAGTTGTAAAAAGTATTCAGAAATGATACTTGAGTAAAAGTCGAAGTAGTTCATCAAATTTTTGCTTTCACTGAAGTAAGAAATATTTCAGTTAAAAAATACTCGAGTAAAAGTCAAAAAGTTTCTGCTTTTTAAAAAGTACCAAATCTAAAAGTATATTTTAAAATAATAAGAAGGAGCAAAGCTTTGTCTAGAGAACACAAAACATACAAGTATTTTTGCTACAGAACTCCAACACAAGATAAAGTATCATGCAAATGCAATCGTGCCTTTGATCAGCAAATAACTGCACTCAGTGTCACAATGATGACCTGAATTGTGGTACTGGTGAGTGTGGACATGATTTACACTGTGCTTCCCCTATTGAGACACCCGGCAGCAGTGGATGAGGCGTACCTACTCCAGAGAGAATAATAATAAAATAAAATACAAAAATAAGAATAGAAATTTAACTTAACAGCTCCCAATCTTATAATTTGAATAGATACACAGACTAAAAAAAACTGAGTGAAACTCAGCACAGATTGGAATTATTATACTTCAGTGAAGCAAAGATGGATTTTGGAAGGGCAATTATTACATTCAAATTAATATGACAATTTTAGAATTATTGTTTGTCTTCAACAAGAACTCTGTTTAGAAAGCTGTGGTTTCTTTTACTCAAGTTTGTGCCCAATTTTATCTTTAAATTACCCACTCGAGCACTCATGTAAACTAAAATTAACCGCAATTTAACTCAAGGTATATTACTAACTCTCCAGCATAACAAGATATATATCAGTTTGTCTTCTCATAATATACATTGTCACATACACGCGCATGGGAGGCAGCTAAAAGGCACAAAAGGGGGTAATTCCTCGCAAAACCCAGGGATGGCAGAGTGCACTAATCCTTGCTCTTTTCCATTAACAGACCGATCATGGGAAATTCCGCTTGGGTCAGATAACATCACTTCCAGTTCCAGCGCCAAGATGTCACTTCTGGACCCCGAGGACATCATGTCCGGTTCCAGTCTGATGACATCATTTCCAGTTTGCCCTCTGTATAAGCACCATATTTGCTTATTACCGTTGTTCTTTGTTAAGGACTGATCTGTATCATTTGAATCACAATTTTGCTATAACTTTGACAGCCAATTGGAAGTATACGGGCAGGCTGTCCCCAAACCTCTTTCTGCGTTGTGTGGATCATTTACAACATTTATATTTTTAATGCACTCCAATAGGTAATTTAAATTCTACAGAATAACATTTTCCCCACACATATGGCATTAAAATTACACTACAATAATTCAAATTACATTTAACATAATAAAATGGCCACTACAAATTTGAGAGTCAGTGTTCTACTGAAGAATACTCTGGGCTTGGGTCAATTCTGTTAAATTTAAATGCCTTCTCCTGAATTGTGTAAAGGACTAATCCAAATGTCAGCTCAGAGGAAATATAAGTCACACACTTTGCAATTCAGTTGCGGATAAAATAACAATTATCCAATAATTTACCAAGACAAACAAATTTGCTACTCAGAATCCACTCTTGAACTCATAACAAGAATATTTATTTAATACACCACCTATATGTTTCTTAGTCATTGTGGCTCAGGTAGATTCTGGTCGGCAAGGTACAGTTCCATTAGCTTTCCCTAAGCTCAAATTCTGTAAGGGTCCTGTTTATTAGTAACTAGCAAAGACATGAGAAATTAAACGAATCACGTATTTCTGTAACGGACACATGTATTTAAGAAGTGTTAACACCATCTGCAAGTCCGTCATCTTTTTACATGTACTAAGTGGCTCCACATATGTGTCAGTAAAGGTATTCTTCTCTTCCTGAACAGGCTTCGTGAATGTGACTTTGACACAATGAAATTACTTACCTCTACTTGAAGGAAAGGTGACACCCTTTTTATTAGGGCTCACATAACAAGAGGCAGGAAGACCCCATGCAAGCTATGGGATCTTGCTGGAACCCCGAGTCTGTCTTCTCCAGTTAACCAGCAAATTTTAAGGCCGGGCTCACTTTGCAATTTCAGTAACTGGGCTTGTGAGAATCTGTTGCAATATCTTGTGAATACAGCATGTGTATATTTTTCACACGATATACAGCTTGTGGTCTAAATATATTAATTTTGCCCATATTAATTTTGCCCAACTTTGTTTGTACAAAGTTAAAATGATGCAGTTTTTTGGGGCTTCAGGTGCTCCACGTAAAATAACTTAAGGAAAGGAAAAATGTGCTTATAGTATACTTGTAATCAAATCCACACAGAACAAGATTATTTAATGCCACATGCATATTTAAGATTGTGTGTGCAACGTTAAGATGTCTGTTTCATCATATGGACTAAGGTAATTGTGTTCTGTTGACCAATTTGCTCCAGCAACATTCTACCACCGACCAGTACTTCAGCTCTAGTTAGTAAAGAACATGGAAGGCAGAAACACAGAATTCCAGGGGTAAAGCAATAAAATAAAAGGAAACACTGCAACAGTAACTTTTTTTTCTTCATATTTGAGTATATTCTAGTGAATACTAGAAGGACTGAGATCCAAACCGAACAAGGTTTATCCTAATAACATGCTTGCTTATTGAACAATAATAACTGTACTCTAAAAGCCTAAGACTGATTACTTCACAGGAAATGCATCCACAGCAGCAAAGAAAAATGCAGTTCCCACATAGTGTTTACCTACACATGAGCTCCAACTACATCCAGTTATCAACAATCTCCATCACTCTCTTCTATTGATTGTCACACTCTTCAGGATCATTGGGAAAAAGGCAAGAACCAACACACGTGATAAGCTGCCGTTTGCTCATTTACTGTGAAAGTCTCAGCCATCTTTCTCAAGTCTTCTTGAGGCTAGTCAAAACATCGCTTTTACTCCCTGCTAGACGGAGAGCTATCACTCAAACATCTAGCCCCACCTAGACTGTGAAGAGTTGTCTACCAGCTTTTTCAGTGCCTACTCACAAATCAAGTAATGGGCCCAGAGTGAATTTACAACACCATAACTACCATACCATTATTGTTCTTTCAATATTTAATTTTCCTCTCCCCTGCTTTTGTCAATGGTTGTCGACTGATAGTAATTTTTGGCCTACACCACATCTTCATCTGCTGCTTGATTCCTGTTTTTACCCTGATCAGTTACTAACCTTAGCCTGTTTAAAAAAGTCTCCACCTCAACTGTACATCCACATTTCCAAGCCTGCCTTTGATAAATACCACATACTACTCTCCTTTCTTTATGGTGACACCAGCTCTATGTGCTGACTAAAGCTAGGGAAAAGCTATGCTTGTGAGTCTTCTCATTTATTTGCAAAAATATGACAAAAATTTAAGCTTCTTGACACCTACACACCATGTTTTAATGTCAAATACATATTCTATTCCAAATGCCAAAAAATAATCAAGTCTTCCATGCAGCTATTAAAAGACTATACTGGGGGATCACCAGCTGTTAATAAAGCTCTTCTGTCAGAAAGTCCCATGGTATGGGAAGGAGTCTGTGTGTGTTCAAGTCTGTTCAAAGTTTTGACAGCATTTTAACTGACTGCCTGTGAAATACTTCACTGAATAAAGAGGCCCTTGTCCATACTTGTTTATGATTAGTGAGTAGATCTTTACATATGTTGTACTTTACAAAGGGAGACTGGTAATGTTCATCTAATTCCAGATGGCTGTCAAATACTCAGATGTAATAAGAGCAAAAGCTTAACCCTAAGTTGCCATCCTCAAAAACTGTGGACAAAAAGAATGGTGAAGTCACTAAGCTGTACTCATACAGTAGGATTTGTGCCTCAGCCTGCAAATAAGGTTTTTCTAGAAGATAAGGCATTAGCTTGTTAACATGTTGTGAGGTCAGGGTAGAAACGTCTGGTTTGGGGGTGGGGGGCGGTGGGAATCTTACAGTTGGCCACCTCAAATCACCAGCAAAGCAATTTCCTTCTCTCTACACCTTGGCCTCATCCTCCCTCAAGTTAGCCTTTGAAGTAGCTGCAAACCCAACTCCATTCTGTGTAACACCTATGTGAATCAGATTTAAAACCCATAATATTAATATATTACTATTAGGGGGCTTTGACCCCTGCTAGCTTCGCTCGCAACCCCCCTGGCCTGTGCTACATGCCAGTCACTTCGCTGGAAAAGTGTACAAAAAGCATTTTGAAAGTCCTAGATGTTTCTCAATCAACAGCAAGAAAAACTGTCTGCAAATGGAGAAAATTCAGTACTGTTGCTACATTTCCTTGAGTGGGCTTCCTGCAAGTATCACAGCATACAATGCAAAAAAAGTTGATAAATAACTCTATGGTAGCAGGAAAGGACCTGCAGAAATTGCCTGCACTTGCCAAGTTCATATATCCAGTGTAAGAAAAGCACTGAACATGGAAGGGTACCACGGTGGAAAATACAATTCTCTGAAAGAAACATTGATGAACATTACAAGTTTGGAAAAGACTACCTGAATACTCTGCAATGCATCTGGGACAACTAATTATTGAAATAGCCATGCATTCATTAAGTGAATTTCCAATCATATACCTATTAGCTGAATAACAACTAGTGATATGATGCAAAAAAAAAAAAAAAACGAAGAAAGGAAAAATTACGAGTTTTGCTATGGTTTTTGAACGCCTAAGCAAACTTCACTAACATGATGCATCAAATGAAACAAGCACTTTCTACTGAACACCCACGCATATTATAGATTTATTATGGTTCTGTAAGGAAATAGTGGATCAAAATTCCTCCACAGCCCTACAAGAAATACAGCTCAATAACTATTGGAAATGTCTGGCTGCAGTTAAGATGGCAAAGGTGTAGTTATTAAGGCATTATAAGGCATTAGGTATTGCCCAATAAATATAAAAATTATGTGATTTTTGTTCAAGCAGTGTCTGTTTTATCTTGGCTCTGTAAGTGTGCTGTTTCATACAACTCCACTTTAAATTATGCAACTGTGGCCTGCTTTTCAGTTCTCTCACAAAAGACAGATACATAATACCAGATGATGGAATGCATTTTGATAGACTTTATTTAGTCATTGATTCAATGCTATCATACCTTAGAAATTCTTGTGGATATGAGACTCAGCACAGTGACTATGTATGACAAGCTTTGACCAACGCATCCGGCACTGACAATAAAGCTTTGCTTAAAGTCACTTATGTTGCCATGTTTGCTAATTACATGGCTGACAAATTTTAACAAAGTATTACATGAAACAAAGTATAGAAAATTCATACTGCATAACTATAGCACATTATTTTCTCTGAAACTGCAGTCTGCTTCATGACATCTAAGGTTTCCATCTTCAAAAATACTGTATTTTTGATTATATCAGTACTTTGAAAGTTTTAAGCATTCACAAGTTCCCACACTTTAACAGAATAACTCCAATATATATGACCTCACACCAGTGATAATCAAAAAAGAATTTGACTGCGTCATGAATCAGTTTGAAATTACTTTACCTAATTATTGCTGTCAACTGAGAAACAATTGCCTCACTGCTCCAGGTACCCTGGTTCTATTGCTGACCCTCTCTGTATACAGTGTGCACATTGTCACAGTGCTTACAGTACCTTTATAATAGTAGTCTTGTTTCTTCACATATCCTCAAGGAAAGAAGAATGTTCAGTTAATACAAAACCATGAGCTGGCCCACTGAAAGTTAAGATAGTGGGTGCATAAATAGTACTTGCAATAGACTGGTATCATCTTCATGTTTCATTTCTGCCTGATGCTGCCAGTATAGATCTCCAGGAATGAAAATAGGGTAAATAACAGAAATAGAATTATGCTTTGATTTTTCTGAAGTGTCCCTTTCTTTGTTTCAGCCCCTTACATGCAGTTGCCTACAACTGAATCAGGTTTATAGTTTTAGCATGTTTAGTAATTTACACATTAGAAAGGGGGTGAAAAAGATGATACATTAGTGTACAGGCAGTCCCCGGGTTATGTACAAGATAGGGACTGTAGGTTTGTACTTAAGTTGGATTTGTATGTAAGTTGGAACAGGTATATTTTAAAAAAATACTATTTTTGACCGACTGTAACCAAGTGCTCTGCTAATGAATGATGGAGTTTCACCTCTCTCTGACCTTTTTATTATTTCTAATTTATTTTCAATGGTGATGTTTTTTCTCTTCTTTACTGTATCACCAGCACTTGCATCAGATTTGTGTTT
Organism: Erpetoichthys calabaricus; assembly: GCF_900747795.2. Taxonomy (NCBI): domain Eukaryota; kingdom Metazoa; phylum Chordata; class Cladistia; order Polypteriformes; family Polypteridae; genus Erpetoichthys; species Erpetoichthys calabaricus. The sequence continues at coordinate 108,135,295 of NC_041400.2, read as the reverse complement.
CACAGACATTCTTGAAGGGTGAAGACAAAAGGTTAAGATGAGCTCTTCTGCACAGCACTGTACACGTTGTGAAAGGGTGCTTCCCGGACACAGACAGGCAGACACGTTTCCAATCGTCACCCCACGTTTATTTACACACTTCTTACTATTTACAAAGTCACTATGTGCACCACACCAAACTCTCCCGCAGTCTCCCGAAGTCCAGGCTCTCAATAGCCACTTTCTTCTTCACACACAACACACTCGGGCCTCTCCTCGCCCCCTCTGCATCGGCCTTGTCCTCCTCCTACCTGACTCCAGCCTTGATTGCAGGGCGGTGGCTCCTTAAATAGGTAGCTGGGTGTGGCTCACAATCAGCCACCTGCCACATGACTCCCCCACTAGCTGAGACCTCCCAGGACCAGCGGACCGTTCCGCGAGGACGTGAACCACTCGGCGGCAAGCCGACACTCCGTAGCCTAGGGCCAGATCCTAGAAAAGAAATAGAAAAACAAGGGCGGAGGCATTGCCCTGACGCAGCCCCATGGCTCGTCTTCAGTTGGGCCAATGCTCTCGGCCCCGATCGGCACCCCGATGCTCTCTTTTCCAGCCTCCCAGCCTGAGCAGTCTGTGCTCCCCGCCACGGGACCACCAGTGGGATCACGCTCCGTTTCCACCTCTCAGCCAACGGGTATTTCCTCTGCTTCCGCAGAGGACGGCCCTTTGAAGTACGCGCGCACTCAGCAGCACGTACTCCTTTATCGGAGGAACTGGCTTCCCCAAGCCGCTTCCTCCGTTTACTTTGGGATGCCGCAACGGTTCGGATCTGCCCATTGTAAGAGGGCAGACCCAGCCCCGCTGGCGTCCGGAGCTTCACGGGGTCGGTCTCCCTTACCTTCCCCGCTGTGCCTCTCCGTCCAGGAACTCCTGCAGCACGCCGATCCTCTCTTGCCTGCGGCTCTCGATCCGACGCCACTGCCATCCCTCCTGACTCCAGCATCTCCGCCCAGAGGGCACATCGCTCGGCCGGCGGCGACAGCACAAGGCGCAGCTGTTTTTGCAGCTCCTGTAAAATCCCCGCCAAGGAGAGAGAAGCAGCCGGCGGTGGGCTAACCTTGCCAGTAGTTCCACTTACCGACTGCTCTCTATGGGCGCTTCCCTGCAGCCCACTCGGGTTTCTTTGAAGCACGGGACGGACATTCCCTGCTCTCGCTTCCGACCACTCACTGGCGAGAGGACAGGACACGCTGTCCAATCCCGTGCCTGTTACGAGGAGGGACTTCCTGCCGGCCATCTCGCTCTCCTCTCTCACAGGAAAGCGTCTCTCCGGGCAGCTCCGCTGCTGCTGCGGCTTCCCCAGCTGCAGCCTCTCCTTCCCGGCAGCGCCTCTTGTTGCTGCCGCGTCGGTGAGCCGCCCCTGAAATACAAGGTCCACAAGTGCACCACCAACGGTCCATGACACACTGTTGCTGTGGGGTTGGGTGCACGCCGCCCCTGCGGCACGTGGGCGAGTTCGCCTGCTGTGCCGGGCCTTTCACAAACTTTTCCTGATATGCAGGTCCGCACCAGGTGCAGCATCCTGCGGACTACGCCACTGTGAAAGGGTGCTTCCCGGACACAGACAGGCAGACACGTTTCCAATCATCACCCCACATTTATTTACACACTTCCTACTATTTATAAAGTCACTATGTGCACCACACCAAACCCTCCCGCAGTCTCCCGAAGTCCAGGCTCTCAATAGCCACTTTCTTCTTCACACACAACACACTCACGCCTCTCCTCGCCCCCTCTGCATCGGCCTTGTCCTCCTCCTACCTGACTCCAGCCTTGATTGCAGGGCGGCGGCTCCTTAAATAGGTAACTGGGTGCGGCTCACAATCAGCCACCTGCCACATCATTATCACAGCAGGAAGGCACCAGTCATCAACACGTATGATGTACTGATAAGAGACAACTTCCTGCTATTTGCGTAACAGTACAAGAAGGCATGCTATTGAGAATGAATGGGGGCGGCGAGGGGCAGTTCATCACCAGCCCACCTCACAGTCACCCCCACTACAGTATGCTGTAGAACGAACACGGTGTGGCCAAAGGTGAGTAGTGAATCGCCCAACCCCAATTCAACAGGCAGCCATCCGAGGCACACTACAATGCTAACCCCGCCGCCCCGTTCAGACACAACCGGGTCACTGCGTCACCGCTTGTAGCATTACCAGCCGTGTGTGCTGGGCGGGCAGTGAAACGCCCCCCTCCACTCCATCCAGCCTGCGTCCAGTCAGGAGCAGTAGCTGCGGTGGCGTAGTGGGCGGGCAGCGCACCATCGTCCTGCACACGAGCATTAGCTGTGGCCTCAGTGACTATGGACCATGGGTCACCGCTTGCTGCCAGTAGCTGCCCGAGGGACAGAACACTATGCGAGCAGCGAAATCGCCCCCCTCCAGCCACCGCTTGCAGCATCCCCAGGACGAAGATGATGGAGTGGCAGTTACTGAGGCGCATGCGTCGCAGCTGCATCCTCATTCGTAAGTCGTAGGTCGGTGCCCGTAATCTGGGGACTACCTGTACTGGAATATTGTTTGTATCATCACATTTTTTTTTTTTGCCTCAAGAGATTTCTATACCAAATGCTTGGGACGTGGTTAAGTTCAGCACTTAATTTCACTTTGGCTTTTCTCTACATTTTAATGAACAAAGAGCTTAGTGTGAAATTTACAAGCATTGTAATATTAAAGGCACATACTCTTGAACATTAAAAACTAGGGATGTCATAAGAACTGATACTTCATAATACCAACAGTACTAGCTTTTTTTTTTTTTACAGTTTTGGTAGTACCAAGTTAAAGTCGGTACTCCATTAATACATAACTGCAAGCAGAGGAATTACTCCAGAAGGCAGAGTAATACATGAGCAAAAACTACTTATGAAAATGTCTCACGGTGGTCATATACAGTACAGCACCGCATTAGCACAGGTCGAAAATAAAAACCGGAGAAATCACATTCGGAAATGAACCGTGTTTGAGGTTGGAAAATTTCACTGCGTGATTGTGGTTATCATACTATTAAAAAAATAATAAATAAATAAATAAATAAATACAGACAGATTGATAGACAGAAAAAGCACATACGCTTCAGAAAAAAATCTGTGCATGCTTTGTGAAAGCACAATTAAATTGAGGTGTCACAAAGTGGAGACAAAATGATGGCAAGATGAATCACTTTTTAATACAGTGTCCTATAAGAGTCCATATATTTGCTGCTTTAAAGCAGAAAGGACAAAACTGTATACTTTATTGCTAAATATGAATATACAACTGCTAAATGTATGTTATTCGTTTGATTTTGGTAACCAAACTAATGTTCATTAGTACAGTACGTCTCCTAAAATGTGCCGAACATAGTGAAAGTACACATGCCATATACAGTGGTGTGAAAAACTATTTGCCCCCTTCCTGATTTCTTATTCTTTTGCATGTTTGTCACACAAAATGTTTCTGATCATCAAACACATTTAACCATTAGTCAAATATAACACAAGTAAACACAAAATGCAGTTTTTAAATGATGGTTTTTATTATTTAGGGAGAAAAAAAATCCAAACCTACATGGCCCTGTGTGAAAAAGTAATTGCCCCCTTGTTAAAAAATAACCTAACTGTGGTGTATCACACCTGAGTTCAATTTCCGTAGCCACCCCCAGGCCTGATTACTGCCACACCTGTTTCAATCAAGAAATCACTTAAATAGGAGCTGCCTGACACAGAGAAGTAGACCAAAAGCACCTCAAAAGCTAGACATCATGCCAAGATCCAAAGAAATTCAGGAACAAATGAGAACAGAAGTAATTGAGATCTATCAGTCTGGTAAAGGTTATAAAGCCATTTCTAAAGCTTTGGGACTCCAGCGAACCACAGTGAGAGCCATTATCCACAAATGGCAAAAACATGGAACAGTGGTGAACCTTCCCAGGAGTGGCCGGCCGACCAAAATTACCCCAAGAGCGCAGAGACGACTCATCCGAGAGGTCACAAAAGACCCCAGGACAACGTCTAAAGAACTGCAGGCCTCACTTGCCTCAATTAAGGTCAGTGTTCACGACTCCACCATAAGAAAGAGACTGGGCAAAAACGGCCTGCATGGCAGATTTCCAAGACGCAAACCACTGTTAACCAAAAAGAACATTAGGGCTCGTCTCAATTTTGCTAAGAAACATCTCAATGATTGCCAAGACTTTTGGGAAAATACCTTGTGGACTGATGAGTCAAAAGTTGAACTTTTTGGAAGGCAAATGTCCCGTTACATCTGGCGTAAAAGGAACACAGCATTTCAGAAAAAGAACATCATACCAACAGTAAAATATGGTGGTGGTAGTGTGATGGTCTGGGGTTGTTTTGCTGCTTCAGGACCTGGAAGGCTTGCTGTGATAGATGGAACCATGAATTCTACTGTCAACCAAAAAATCCTGAAGGAGAATGTCCGGCCATCTGTTCGTCAACTCAAGCTGAAGCGATCTTGGGTGCTGCAACAGGACAATGACCCAAAACACACCAGCAAATCCACCTCTGAATGGCTGAAGAAATACAAAATGAAGACTTTGGAGTGGCCTAGTCAAAGTCCTGACCTGAATCCAATTGAGATGCTATGGCATGACCTTAAAAAGGTGGTTCATGATAGAAAACCCTCAAATAAAGCTGAATTACAACAATTTTGCAAAGATGAGTTGGCCAAAATTCCTCCAGAGCGCTGTAAAAGACTCATTGCAAGTTATCGCAAACGCTTGATTGCAGTTATTGCTGCTAAGGGTGGCCCGACCAGTTATTAGGTTCAGGGGGCAATTACTTTTTCACACAGGGCCATGTAGGTTTGGATTTTTTTTTCTCCCTAATTAATAAAAACCACCATTTACAAACTGCATTTTGTGTTTACTTGTGTTATATTTGACTAATGGTTAAATGTGTTTGATGATCAGAAACATTTTGTGTGACAAACATGCAAAAGAATAAGAAATCAGGAAGGGGGCAAATAGTTTTTCACACCACTGTACAGTACACCCCCGAAATTCGCAGGGGTTACGTTCCTAGAGCACCCGTGAATTGTGAAAAACCGCGAATTTTGGATGTGGTTAAAAAAATGCCTATTTTCATAGTTTAAACCCTAAATATGCCCCCAAAACACTTTCATTTCAAACTCAGCTTAATACATTACCTTAAAATAAAGAACAAATGAAATGTAATGATGAAAATAGATAGTCCTACCTGTAGTTCTGAAATGGTGAAGACGGGTGGACGGGTTCAGGAGCGCTCCTTTCTTTGCAGTATGGCCATGAATCCACTTTCAGTCCTTATGTACACAGGCAGACAATCCAGACGCACGAAACGATCCAGGACAAAATGAATAAGTACAGGTAACTCAACAGAAGGCAGACAGACAGGAACTTGAAACACAAATTACAAAAACTTTTTTTTTTTGCTTTTGGTCACCGGCCACCTTTTTAAAAGCCGCGCTGACACCCTTTGACCTCAACAGCCCCAGCACCCTCAGCAGAAGACCAATCAGATCCACTGCAGGGACTGCTGGGAGTTGCAGTTTCCAATTCTATTGGCTACTTTCACCATCCCAAGCCGTGGTTTTCTCTTGAGTACAGTATTGCCACGAAAAAAGCCAAAAATTGCGGAGGATATTTGCGGTTTCCGCTAACAATTATTAGTTAGGTTCTAAGGAAAAATCTGCGAATGACTGAGGCCGCGAACTCTGAACCGCGACTTAGCGGGGGTCTGCTGTACTGTATTTGAAAGTTATATGCGAATGTAACACAGTCTACCAATTACAATGCAGACAACACCAGTCTGGTTAATACTCTAATTCTGGATCAGTACACAGGATAAGCAATAACAATGTCTTGTCAGTCATATAAGATACTTGTAAAATAGGATAACAGTGGTTTTACTGTAGATCTGAAATAGTGGATTGATGTTTGATTTCACACAAGAAATATTAAAAAAAAAAAAAAGAGAGAGAGAAAGGACAGATATGGAAAATTAAAGCACAAAGATTTTGTGACATTTGAAAATTGAATCAATCTAACTCATCTGTTAAATATACTCTTTAGTACTGTATATTTTTTAACCATCTAATAACACAAATATAAATCTTACAACAGCAAATTTTACAGTGATTCTCTGACAAACCAAATTTTAAATGCATTTTGTTATAAAAACAGCTTTAAAGAGTAAAACATCCTGAAATACTTCAGAGTTCACTAATTCAAAATGTCTTTCTCACTAATGATTTTAAACAGTATTTTGGAGAAAAAATTTGAAGAGAATAAATGTGTACATGATATGATAAGTCAGGTTACTTGTTAAATATACCTCTATTTTAAAGATGTGTGACTGTAGATGGCGCTATACCAACGCTCAACCCAACACAGACAGACACAGGAGGCACACTGCTAAAAACACAAGTGCTTTTATTTTTCTTCACTCGTGGAGAACGTGTTCCCCGTTCCCAAGAGTCCACAACACACAGTCCAAGCACAATACTTTCCTCTTCTCTCTATCTCCACCACTCCTCTCCGGCAAGTTTCATCCACTACCATCCGACTCTGGCTCCCAGAGTGGTGGTTGCTGGCTTCTTTCATAGCCCACCTGGAAGTGCTCCAGGTGTTTGACAACCTATTTCCGGTTGCACTTCCGGGTGTGGTGGAACAGCTGCCCACATGGGCTCAGGAACAACTGCAGCATCCCTGACAGCACCCCCGGATCCCAACAAGGTTATACAGAACTCCAGATCCCATGGAGCCCTGTGAAAATCCAAGGCACCACTGCCACCCAGGGGGGCTGCCATCTAGCATCCTGGGGGAAGTACTATTCTGACCAGGCTTGCTCCCCTGGTTGATACAGTGAAGAGGTGTCCTGGCTGGACAAAGACCCCAGCTGTCTGTGACAGATGCTATTACTAGGATGAACAAATAGTGTCCTGTGTCCATCAGACTGCAGTGTATGAAGCTCAAGGACCGTGCCTCTAATGTGGATGTGAGCAACACTGGACCACCACATAGAACAGTCCTGCCTCCTTTTCTCTTTACTCTGTACATTTCAGAGTCAGACTATAAATATAGCAACAGGTCATGTCATTTTCAGAAAGTCTCTGATGATTCTTCACTAATGGAGTGCAATGAAATAGGAATGAAACAGGTGAAGACATTTTTCTGCAACTCAATATCAGCAAAACCAAGGAGCTGGTTATTGAATGTTGCTGCACTGAAGAGGTTCTATGTCTGTTCAATATTCAAGGAATGGATATGGAGGTGGTGCACTGCTATTAAGTATTCTCAAACTGCTGACGGTAGTAGCAAAGACCAGAATGAAGACAAAACTGTTGGCTGATATTAAACAATGCTGTATAAGCTTTCAATGACAAACTGCTACTAAGTACTTTCATCCAGCATATTATTCAATAGTCAAGATACATTACTCAGGTTCTTTCATACCTATGGAAAAACATCATCTTAATATATTATTAGATAATTGAAAAATGTTCTCTTCTGTTTTGTATTCTTTTGTGTGTTTGATTTACTTGGCATTAACCCCCTGAGAGACTCTCATGCTTGTAATTCTATGTAAATATGGTTAACCCTGAATGTCTCTCTGGATTTAGCTGTTACAATCCAATGTACAGCATTAAAACCAAAAAACATTCAGGACAGTATTCTGCTGCCACATGGTGGATAATGTAACATTATGCTGCCAAACAATATAAAAAACATGAATATTTCTGTGTTTTGCCACTCTAAAACAACTCATCATTCAACAGATAGGTCAAGTCTTAAAAAATACAATGCAGTGTAAATGTGAAGCTGTAAAGCCAGTTTTAGAACAATCTGAAACTGAACCATTTGTTGAATCAAGCGATAGTGTTGCATAAAGCACAGTGATACTGAACTGCCATGACATGCCTGGTGAATTCGGAAATGACAAAAAAGGCATGAGCATCCCAAAATGAACAATGTACACTTACGAGTCTGCTGTGGAGTAAGTTGGATTAACAAAGATAACACATTTGTCTGGGTTTTTGAGTTGATATAAGCTAAAGACTGAGCAATTAAGTTGTCACAATACATTCCCAGATTTTATATCAAGGGCTAGACATTTCAAAACTGTAGCTTATAGAGCTTTTAGTTTTACTATTAAAAAACGATTAATAGTATTACTGTTAAGCAAACAATGAATTGAACAGTGCCCTGAAAGGCCCTACAAATGTACTACTTATATACACCACAGTAAAATAAAATATAAGAGCAATTGTTAAACCATATTTCTCTGAGAACAGTGATTAATAGAACACCTGTCAGTTTTTTTTATTTTATATAGTGCACTTAATGGAGAACACAATAACACTTACAAAGCAGAAAAGACTGTAGTTAAAAATATCACAAAATAATACTGTAGTGTATTACAAGATATATAAAACATAGAAAAAACATTAAACTGACTGGAAGTTGCACAGTTTAACATAACACATATCAATCACTAAATTATATAAAATAAGATTAATGTGTTAAATGTTAAAAGAAAGAATAATGCAAAAATATTTGTGTATAAGGTACAAGATCAGAACCAACCAGGGATGAGATGGCAGCATCTCTCAAGCACACACCCACAAAACTTTAATGAACAGCTGCCAATTAAAATAACATGCCCAACTTAGATATATATAAGGAAACCATAATACCAGGAGAAAAACCACATAAACAGAGAAAATGTACAAGCTCTTCTCAAATTGAACCAGCAAGGGACGGTGATTACTAGGGGCAGTGATACAGCAGGGTTAAGTATCTCAGTTCAGAAAATAATAAGCTAAGTACTTTTGAGTCATGAGACATCTTAACAAAATGTTTAAAAAGCTCTGGTATGAGATCACATATACTGGAGATAATATTTTATAGAATGAGAACTTAATAGATTCAAAGCTTTCAATTTAACTCTGGTCTCTGGAGCTGTGAGGCATACTGTGCCAAACACCGCATCATTGTGCTATCCTAGAAAAAACATTTTTTAAAAGGCATGCTGGGTTTTAATAATTTTGTCAACAATTTACAAAATGAAAATTAAATGCATTAATGTTTATTCATAAAAAAATACATCTAGACAAAAATTGAAACCTGTACCTGTTATAATCAACAGAAGTATTGAGATCTTAAAAATATACACATTCACTGTACAAGTTAATTAAACTCATATGGTATTGTTTTTTTCTAGGAATATACATACAGTTTACATTCAAATAGGGGACACAGCAGTCACCCTGCAGCACATGTCACTTGTTCATGATGGCAAAATAAATAGAATGAATACAAATTAACCTTTTATCTAAGCTGGCATGAAGTTCCTTAAATTTTGGGCTATGTTAAATACACACCTGTATGTGCATCATGTATATTGAAAGCAGCATCTGAAAACATGAGAGAAAGAATGATCACTGTATCTCTGCACAAAGCTGCTGTGTGCAAATAAGTGGTATAATATGTAGGACTTTAAACTTTCTGTGATGTCGCCAAAGAGAAAAGGAAATAAATTACTACTACAATTACAGTACACTGTCAGACATTCAACAATGAATTTCATTGTATTCAGTACACATGACGCTACTACTGATCTAGAACATGAGTAACTGGATCCTCCATTGGCTTAATACGAGGATCAAAATACACTAAGTAGTAAATCAGGCCAACCATGATTGAAAATAAGAAATGCGGTTAAATTCCTTAATACTGTACATTTACCGTTCACATTTACTTTTATTTCAATGGTAAAACAGTTTTGGATCTCACATATGGTAAAAGGCAGACACCAAAACCTCAAATGGCTCCTCTGTACAAAAAAGACTGAATCACAGGTATATATATTGAAAAAAAACTCTTTGATTATTTAATGTGATTTTTAAATATTTTGGGGCACTGAATTCAATAATGCAAACAATTTTTCTCCATCATGGAATATTTTTTTCACAAAGCTGTCATTTGAACTTTTATTTATTGTTTTCACACCATAATTAAACATCAATATTTTATTTAAATGAGAATTTGCTTGAATTTTAATATTAAAACCTATGTTTAAAGTACTGCTGGGTAGGGAATCCATTCCTGGACATTTTTCATTCCCGAATGAAACTGCTGTAATTACCGGGAAAACGGGAACGGCCAAGCTCGCATATATAGCGTGTAAAAGTATAAAAATCGATCAAGAAATAACAGAGTTATAGTTGAAAATAATTAAGGTGGCGCCATTGCTGCAGCTTGCACTTCATCAGACAACAGCTTTGAACAGCAACTTGAAATTGCAATACGTCAGTCTGTTGCATCCGCATTATCTGTGCCAAGAAACTTGCCATCACAGAATGATGATTTGTGTCAACATATTGCAGTAGTTTTATTAAAAATAAGTGTTGGTCGTTCTAAAACCATTCATATGTGAGATGCCCGTGCACTGTGTCATTCTCGGGAGCCCGGGATTCCCGAGAATGAAATGCGGGATTCCCGAATTCCCAGGAATTGATAAACCCGTCCGGGAATGGATTCTCTATTGCTGGGCAGTATGACCAAAATTCTATATCATGGTAGTTTTCAAAATTATACTGGTTTCACGGTATTTTTTTCCCATGCATGAGTGGATGTTAACCACATTTTCCACTTCAATTACTGGCTAAGAATAAACTATTCCACTGTCATGAGAACTGTACATTGTACAAAAAGACATTTTAATGTGCACACAAGTATTAGTACAGGTTTGAATGGCTCCATAAAGTGAAAGTTTTCAAGGGGGTGGCACTAATGAAGAGAAGGAATCACATTGCATGACAGAAGCAGTCAAAATACCTTGACTGCAGTCAAAATGCCTTTTATTGAACAAAGTTTGGAAGGGGAGTAAGGCCAGGTGGATTCAAATTGTTCTATCATGGTGTGGATGGGAGGAGAAATGGGGTAGGAGTTATTCTGAAGGAACAGTATGTCAAGAGTGTTTTGGAGGTGAAAAGAGTGTCAGGCAGAGTAATGATTATGAAGCTGGAAATTGGAGGTGTGATGATGAATGTTGTTAGTGCATCTGTACCGCAAGTTGGGTGTGCAATGGGTGCGAAAGAAGATTTTTGGATTGAGATGGATGAAGTGATGAACAGTGTACCCAAGGGACAGAAAGTGGTGATTGGAGCGGATTTCAATGAGCATGTTGGTGAAGGGAACAGTGGAGACGAGGAGGTGATGGGTAGGTATGGTGTCAAAGAGAGGAATGAAGAAGGTCAGGATAGTGGATGTTGCCAAAAGGATGAACATGACTGTGGTGAATATGTATTTTAAGAAGAGGGAGGAACATAGGGTTACGTACAAGAGTGGAGGAAGATGCACACTGGTAGATTACATCCTATGCAGAAGAGTTGATCTGAAGGAGATTGAAGAGTGCAAAGTGGTGGCAGGGGAAAGTGTAGTTAAGCAGCATAGGATGGTGGTCTGTAGGATGACGATGGAGATCAAGAAGAGGAAGAGAGTGAGGGCAGAGCCAAGGATCAAATGGTGGAAGTTGAAAAAGGAAGACTGCAAGGTTGAGTTTAGGGAGGAGGTGAGACAGGCACTGGGTGGCAGTGAAGAGTTACCAAACAGCTGGGAAACTACAGCAGATGTAGTAAGGGTGACAGCAAGAAGAGTGCTTGGCGTGACATCTGGAAAGAGGAAAAGGAAACCTGGTGGTGGAATGAGGAAATACAGGAGAGTATACAGAGGAAGAAGATGGCAAAGAAGAAGTGGGATAATCAGAGAGATGCAGAATGTAGACAAGAGTACAAGGAGATAAGGTGCAAGGTGAAGAGGGAGGTGGCGAAGGCTAAAGAAAAGGCATATGATGAGTTGTATGAGAGGTTGGACGCTAAGGAGGGAGAAAAGGACCTGTACCAATTGGCTAGACATTGGGACCGAGCTGGGAAAGATGTGCAACAGGTTAGGGTGATAAAGGATAAAGATGGAAACGTACTCACAAGCAAGGAGAGTGTGTTGAACAGATGGAAGGAGTACTTTGAGAGGCTGATGAATGAAGAGAACGAGAGAGAGAAGAGGTTGGATGATGTGGAGATAGTGAATCAGGAAGTGCAATGGATTAGCAAGGAGGAAGTAAGGACAGTTTTGAAGAGGATGAAAAATGGAAAGGCCATTGGTCCAGATGACATACCTATGGAAGCATGGAGGTGTTTAGGAGAGATGGCAGTGGAGTTTTTAACCAGATTGTTTAATGGAATCTTGGAAAGTGACAGGATGCCTGAGGAATGGAGAAGAAGTGTACTGGTGCCGATATTTAAGAATAAGGGGGATGTGCAGGACTGCAGTAACTACAGGGGAATAAAAATGATGAGCCATGGCATGAAGTTATGAGAAAGAGTAGTGGAAACTAGGTTAAGAAATGAGGTGATGATTAGTGAGCAGCAGTATGGTTTCATGCCAAGAGCACCACAGATGCAATGTTTGCTCTGAGGATGTTGATGGAGAAGTTTAGAGAAGGCCAGAAGGAGTTGCATTGCGTCTTTGTGGACCTGGAAAAAGCATATGACAGGGTGCCTCAAGAGGAGCTGTGGTATTGTATGAGGAAATTGGGAGTGGCAGAGAAGTACGTAAGAGTTGTACAGGATATATACTGTACGAGGGAAATGTGACAGTGGTGAGGTCTGCGGTAGGAGTGACGGATGCATTCAAGATGGAGGTGGGATTACATCAGGGATCGGCTCTGAGCCCTTTCTTATTTGCAATGGTGATGGACAGGTTGACAGACGAGATTAGACAGGAGTCCCTGTGGACTATGATGTTTGCTGATGACATTGCGATCTGTAGCGATAGAAGGGAGCAGATTGAGGAGACCCTGGAGAGGTGGAGATATGCTTTAGAGAGGAGAGGAATGAAGGTCAGTAGGAACAAGACAGGATAAATATGTGTGTAAATGAGAGGGAGGTCAGTGGAATGGTGAGGATGCAGGGAGTAGAGTTGGCGAAGGTGGATGAGTTTAAATACTTGGGATCAACAGTACAGAGTAATGAGGATTGTGGAAGAGAGGTGAAAAAGAGAGTGCAGGCAGGGTGGAATGGGTGGAGAAGAGTGTCAGGAGTAATTTGTGAAGGTCTACAGGACACTAGTGAGACCAGCTATGTTATATGGGTTGGAGACGGTGGCACTGACCAGAAAGCAGGAGACAGAGCTGGAGGTAGCAGAGTTAAAGATGCTAAGATTTGCACTGGGTGTGACGAGGATGGATAGGATTAGAAATGAGTACATTAGAGGGTCAGCTCAAGTTGGACAGTTGGGAGACAAAGTTAGAGAGGCAAGATTGCGTTGGTTTGGACATGTGCAGAGGAGAGATGCTGGGTATATTGGGAGAAGGATGCTAAGGATAGTGCTGCCAGCGAAGAGGAAAAGAGGAAGGCCTAAGCGAAGGTTTATGGATGTGGTGAGAGAGAACATGGAGGTGATGGGAGTAACAGAACAAGATGCAGAGAACAGAAAGATATGGAAGAAGATGATCCGCTGTGGCAACCCCTAACGGGAGCAGCCGAAAGAAGAAGATGATCTGGTGATCAGAGACACGAACACAGAATTCAATGGATGTTTTTCTGAGCGGGCTTTCTTTATTTCATGCGTGCTGTCTCTATCTGACGTACCAAGCCCGCAGTTCCTATTATTCCTTTTTCTTTCTCCACATAACCAATCACCACACAATAAACATCTCTGTGAAATGAAACCTAGCTATAAACTTAGACCACAGAGTGTTCAGAACTTTAAAAAAATATTAATTATACATGCTTAATTATGCCATCCATTCAGGGTTGCGCCCATCCCAGCAAGCATTGTGTGTGAGGCAGGAGCAAATCCTGAACGTGGCACCAGCACATCACAGGGTGAATATGAGCAATTCATACACTAGCAGGGTCAATATAGCCTAACAAAACCCCACATCCTACATGACTTTGAAAAAAAACTGAAGCACGCCAAGTAAACCCACCAGAAAAAACATGCAAATTCAAGGCAGGGAACACCCGGGACCCCCTTGTGGCGACGCAGCTGTGCACCCTCAACGCCACCGTGCCCCCACGTGATTTAATACATGCTTAAATGCATTTCATCATGAAAATGATATCAAGTATTTATCTTAGCATTCTAAATGTTCAGGGAGCAGGAATATCATGAAATTAATGTATTCTGTGTGGTGATTACTGCCTGCGCCTCCTCTTAGTGCAAGAGGAAGTCAGTTTAAGAAGCATGTAGCGATTAACATGGCTCGGGGAACACTTAACACAAAGCATTTAATGTGCTACATAATTTATGATGGGGTTTGAGAAAATCTAGTAAATTAAATATTTATTTTAAGATGAAATTTAGTTTACGATGTTCTACTTTAATGACAAATTACGAGAATAAAGTCAATATGTCGACTTTAATCTTGACATAAACGGCGAGAATAAAGTAGAAATGTTGAAAATAAAGTCAACATGTCGTCACACTATTACACAGTGCTCAAGTTCATTACACAGTACGGAAAAAAAAATAAAACAAGTACAACTTGACTTGCAGTATTATCCAGTATTCACACATTTGAACATAATGGTCCACATCCGACCTTTTAAAACCAAAGTATCTACAGACAACAGACACGGCTCCTTTTTTTGGCAAAAGTTCTTCTGTGTCATCATGTTCAACTTTATCGTCTGCTACAGCTTCAGTTTCAGAATGTTCTCTGTCCATTTTCACCGTTCAATACCTCCACTAACGCATGTACTCCGATGCATTCGTGTTCAGCGGTGCAGCAGTGAAAAAGGTCCCCCCTTAAACAATTTCCCACTGCGCCACGTTCTGAACGTTGTTTAGGCTATTTAAACCGGTGTTGCAGTATAAGAAAAATCCATATCATAACAAAAATAAAAAACGTTTTTTGGTATGAACCAGTATACCGCCCAGCACTCGTTTAAAGTACTTTGAAAATCTTCAAAAAAAACAAAAAATAAAATAACTACCGTGAGCTACATACACTGATTCAGCATTTCCATGTTTTCTTGGTAAGTGGGGCAGTAGAGCTAAGAACTTGCATTGGATACAGAAGGAATAGCCAGCTGGAAAAAAGCAACAGCTTGGTGCCAAAAACATCACCAGACATGGCTGGTGGGTCCAGATAAAGTGCTGCTACCACCACTTCAGAATACGCTTGGTTTAATAAACCATTAAAAGATGGACACTTTATGTATTTGTGCCAAACATTTCTGGGATTCTCCAAGGCTAAGTCAAAAGAAGGCAATTTTGCTGAATTTGATATTAGAAAACTGATTTCTGATGCAAAATTTGCTGGTGCGATTAACAACCTGGAATGAGAAGCCTGGGCATCATTCAAAAAAATAAATTTTTAAGTAGCAAAAATGATCCAATTATAAAGAATGTGTTAAAATGTATTAGTTAAGTTTAAGGAAATGGGTTGCAACTTGAGTCTTAAAGTTCACCTTTTGCATTTGGAATTTTTCCCTTAAAATCTTGTAGTGGGGAGTGAAGCGTAAGATGAAGGATTCCATTAGGACATCAAGGACTTGGAAAGAAGGCCAGATATGTGGGAATGTTAGTATGATAGAGGACTACTGCTGGGTGCTTCATAGGGACCAATCAGAAAAAGTGTGCAAACAACAGGTCACTAAATTAAATTTTGGATGAAAAAGGCTAAGAAGTGACAAAATCTAGAAAAGCTACATGTATTATTTTCGTTATATCTATGTTTAAAATTAATGGATTGACTAAATATTTTCATGTTAAAATGATTTAGAACAATATTGTATACATGAATAAATTGTGTAATTGGTTATATTTTAATTACATGTTTTCAATTGTATACTTAATTGTAACGTGATGGAAATATTATATTAATATTTAAATTTCTTTTAATAGCGGCCGCACCCATCGTCGCCTGGGTAAGTAATTTTAAGGCAATAGTATGTAACTCTTCTATACATGGTGTTTCTTAAAGCGCACCCTCCCAAACACAAATTAAATTTAATTACTTTAGGGCTCAAAATCTGGGAAAAGGCACAGTCTTTAAAACTCACTGTAGTAAAAATGACCCATGTGACAATTACATAATGTGTAAAGAATATCAAAAGCCCAAGACACTGTATTTCTAAGAGTTTCAACACTATACGCTATGATTGACACAAGCATACATGATGTAATGATTATCAGGACGGGCATATTTGGATACAAATACTACGGTGTCCGCGTTTAAATGCATTTTGTTCATGCTAGTTAAAGTTTATATTTAATCACTCCGGACAAATCAAGTACGTCTAAAATACGTTATTTTTGAACGGCTGACGACCGACTACGTCGAAATAGAAATCAATTAAACTTCAATTTCCATTATATAACATTTTTCATATAATGCCCAGCTCTTAGAATAGAACAGAATTGAATAGAATGCCTTTTGTTGTCACTATACACATGTACAATAAGATTAAAAAGCAATTTCTACTTCACTTATATCAAGACTACGTGAGATGTATTTCAGTCTAAACAGCTTGCAAAGCTGGCAACATCTTAGGCTGCGAACAGGTGTCTAACTTCTGTTTCGTTAACAAACCGGTACACTTAAGCAGTAAAATCAGAGAAACGCCCACGTGAGCACCGGAAGATCACACTGCCGCTATACAGAGTCCAACACTGAATCCCAAGTGCTGACAAACAAAAAATGTTAACAGCGTGGTTAGATATCACCGGTAATTCATTAGGCCTGGTGACACTTCGTCAAAACAAAACCCAAGTTACACCAAAGCTGCAGTACGAAGGTGCAGGGCCCAGCACTTATTGTACCATAAAACTCGAGCTTGTCCCGACGACACTCTTGTGGTGTGAATCCACTTGGGAAAGTCATGTGACCCTGCTCACGTGGCAACAGCTTCTGCAAATTGCTGCGCTTTCTGCATCCTGTCGTCTCTGGCACTGGAAACCCACATTTGTGCACGTTGCTACATTATTTTATTGCCTGCACTTGGCATTACTTCCAGTTCACTTCCCTGCCTCTTTCAAAATCCATTTTGCGCAAGATGCATCCAGTTATGGTCTGCATTCCGTCCTTCCGATCCGAAGACACTGGCTTGGAAAAGGGTTATACGGTAAGGACAACAGTAGCCCGTCACGGGTCTATCTTCATCCGCCCGACGTAGCATGCTAGTACAGTGACTTACCGCGAGCAGTTCCAGCATGTGCTGCTTTCTTCCGAAGACGACAGCAAACGCGAAAGTCCCATTTAAGCTACTAGATATCAGAAAGGGACCTTCGTGGGTGCTTACTGGATATCCCCGTACTTTGCCTTCCACAGTATATGAGGGAACGCGCGGGTGAGGAGAGTTTCCAGTATCACACTTGTCGTACAGTGTCGTGATGCGAAAAACGAGTGCCTAGACTTGTACCCGAAAGCCTGTCAGACCGTCTGCACGTCAGCAACGTCCCGCTCTACTGTATTTACCACTCAGTTTCAGGATTTGACACTGCGGTTGTCAGGTTTATATATCGTTCTCTTGCTTAACGACGTGAATCGTAGAGGGGTACTTACTCTGCTTGCGAGCTGTTTGGAAATCAGTATTTTGGTATTATGCAAGCGTGTATTTAGAAAGGCACTACATGAACTAGTGATAGAAACAAACATGACGCAAGCGCAGTGTGGTGTCCTGACTTGACGTCACCACTTGCAGATTGATTTTATTTTGGAAGAGGTGACGGATGGAAACTGTACCTACCTCTTCTGATGATGATTTTCGCGATGAAAGGCGCTCAGGAAAATTACACTCTGTTGACTTTAAAGGGCTGTCTGGCCGCACGTTTCCTTTCAGTTCACTTTACTTCGGTGTTGAGGACCTTTATATAGTTTGATCTGAGTTGCTTTTGCTTTGGTTTAGGTAATTTTGTAAAAGAACACATCATTCAGTTTTAATTTATATATATCATTAAATTAGTTCAAACTTCCCCTTCATAAACTTTGTAATTTAGTATATTGCTTTAGTATAGATATCTAGTGCTGACTACAATGTGATGTATATTGTGTGATGTATATTGGAATTGAAACCGAACTTGTGGCTGTAATGTTTTTTTTAATGTTCTGTTTACTTATCCATTATTATAATGTATATCAATAGCCACTTGAGATTTCACTCAGAACGTCTTTAGCAGGGATGACCTTGTTATCTTGCTCCAGAAAAAAATGCTCTGAAGCTGTAGTTGTGGCTCCAAAAAGTATTTTATTTGTGAAAAGTGTATTACAGTAATTTTCAATTTATAGGCATCTTTATGTTATCATTAAGTAGCAAAATGAAACAACCTACTACTTCCGGCAGATGTAGGCATTTTTTTATTTAATAGAATAATGTATTTTAATTAGTGCTGGGAGGTATGATCAAAATTCTATATCACAGTATTTTTCAAAATTATACCGGTTTCACGGTATTCAATGGTTAACTACATTTTCCACTGCAGTTACTGCAATAGACTGGCTAAGAATAACCTATTCCACTGTCATGAGAACTGTACATTGTACAAAAAGACATTTTAATGTGCATACAAGTATTAATACAGGTTTTCATGGCCCCATAAAGTGATAGTTTTCAAGGGGGTAGCACTAATGAAGAGAAGAAATCACATTGCATGACAGATGCAGTCAAAATATAGAACCTTTTTATTGAACAAATTTTTCAAACAACTTAAACTATAATTTTGACAACATATTCTCAACTATCCAAAGAGGCATTTAGACTTAGTAAAATATCCAGAGGTGCTTGTCAAAAGTTTTTTTACACTGAACATGTCTTGGAAAAGGAATAAATAGTAAATATTTTTTGTAAACCAACTACACTTTCTGTTAATGTTAACAATCTCTGTCCACTGACACATTAAAGTGACTTTTTAAACAACTTTACCATGATTAAACTGCATAATATTTAAACAAATAAATAATAGTATTATTACTGATAGTTGCACTATTACTTCAAGACTTCAAGCCCAGGTGCATTACACAGTATTCACCAAATAAAAATAAAATAAAACAAGTGCAACTTGGTGATGACATCTTTACCAACTGAACCATCATTTAGGCAAACTGCATTAATATGGACCTTGCTTCAAGCTAATCTATATACATAAATAATGAAACTGCAACTTGCATTTATAATGCTACTGTATTTGTGGTATAGCCCTACAGAAGCGTATTAGGGCCACGGTGAAGAAAAAAAAATACGGACATAGGGAAGAAAAAAACAAACTATATGTCGAGAATAAAGTCGACATTTCCACTTTATTCTCGTTGTTTATGTCGAGATTAAAGTCGACATTTCCACTTCATTCTCATAGTTTATTTTAAAATTAAAGTAGAATGTCATAAACTAAACTTCATCCTAAAATCAATGTTTAATTTACTAGATTTTCTCAAACCCCATCATAAGTTAATGTAGCACATTAATTGCTTTGTGTTAAGTGTTCCCCGACCCAGTTGTTAATCACTACGCTTCTTAAACTGACTTCCTCCGCACTAAGAGGAGGCGCTGGCAGCGATCACTGCACAGAATCCATTCACTTCATGATATTCCTGCTCTCTGAAAATTTAGAATGCTAAGATATATACTTGATATCATTTTCAGGATGAAATGCATTAAAGCAGGTATTAAACATGCACAGTAGTGCTGCTCCCTCGCAGTAAGGGGTCCCCAGGTGTATGTTCAGTGCAGAGAACTTTATGGCAGGTGTGACAAGGCTCCAGAAAACTGGATGTATGAATGGGTATCACACAGGTTTAACTTAAATATTGTGTAAATGTTGGGTTTGTGATCTGGTGGTCGGAGACAGGAACACAGAATTCAGTGGATGTTCTTCTGAGCGGGGCTTTCTTTATTGTATGCGTGATGTCTGTCTGACATACCAAAACCCCAGTTCCTATCCTTCCTTTTTCTTTCTCCACATAACCAATCACCATACGATAAACGTCTTTGTGAAATTAAAACTAGTTATAAACAGAACTTTAAAAAAAATCTCTGTTTTACATGTTTAATTATACCATCCCAGCAAGCATTGTGTGCAAGGCAGGAGCAAATCCTGAACGATTCGCCAGCACATCGCAGGGTGAATACGAGCAAAACATACCCTAGCAGGGTCAATATAGCATAACAAAACCCCACATCCTACATGACTTTGAAAGGAAACTGAAACACACCGAGTAAACCCACCGGAAAAACATGCAAATTCAAGGCAGGGTACACCCGAGACACCCTTGCTGCGAGGCAGCAGTGCAACCTCCATGCCGTCATGCCCCCACATGATTAATACATGCTTTAATGCATTTCATCATGAAAATTATATCAAGTATTTATCTTAGCATTCTAAATGTTCAGAGAGCAGGAATATCATGAAGTGAATATATTCTGTGCGGCGATCGCTGCCGGCGCCTCCTCAGTACAAGAGGAAGTCAGTTTAAGAAGCACGTACTGATTTAACATGGCTTGGGGAACACTTAACACAAAGCATTTAATGTGCTACATAACTTATGATGGGGTTTGAGAACATCAAGTAAATTAAATATTCATTTTACAATGAAGTTTAGTTTATGATGTTCTATTTTAATGACAAATTACGAAAACAAAGTCAACATGTCGACTTTAATCTAGACATAAACGGTGAGAATAAAGTAGAAATGTCGAGAATAAAGTAAACATGTTGTCACAGTATTACACAGTACCCAGGTATTACACTGTATTGAAAAAAAAAAAAAACAAGTACAACTTGGCTTGCAGTATTAGATACTTTATTAATCCCAAGGGGAAATTCACATACTCCAGCAGCAGCATACTGATAAAGAAACAATATTAAATTAAAGAGTGATAAAAAATTCAGGTAAACAGACAATAACTTTTTATAATGCTAACGTTTACCCCCCCGGGTGGAATTGAAGAGTTGCATAGTATGGGGGAGGAACGATCTCCTCAGTCTGTCAGTGGAGCAGGACATTGACAGCAGTCTGTCGCCGAAGCTGCTCCTCTGTCTGAAGATGACACTGTTTAGTGGATGCAGTAGATTCTCCATGATTGACAGGAGCCTGTTCAGTGCCCGTTGCTCTGCCACAGATATCAAACTGTCCAGCTCCATGCCTACAATAGAGCCTGCCTTCCTCACCAGTTTGTCCAGGCGTGAGGCGTCCTTCTTTATGCTGCCTCCCCAGTACACCACTGCGTAGAAGAGGGCACTTGCCACAACCGTCTGATAGAACATCTGCAGCATCTTATTGCAGATGTTGAAGGACGCCAGCCTTCTAAGGAAGTATAGCCGGCTCTGTCCTCTCTTGCACAGTATTGGCAGTCCAGTCCAATTTATCATCCAGCTGCACTCCCAGGTATTTATAGGTCTGCACCCTCTGCACGCAGTCACCTCTGATGATCACGGGGTCCAGGAGGGGCCTGGGTCTCCTAAAATCCACCACCAGCTCCTTGGTTTTGCTGGTTATTATCCAGTAGTATAGAAACAGTATTTACACATTTGAACATAATGGTCCACATCCGACCTTTTAAAACCAAAGTATCTCCAGGCAATGGACGTGACTCCTTTTTTTCGGCAAAAGTTCTTCTGTGTCATCATGTTCAACTTTATCATCAGCTACAGTTTCAGTTTCAGAATGTTCTCTGTCCATTTTCACTGCACAATACCTACACTACCACATGTACTCCGTTGCATGCCTATTTAGCGGTGTAGCAGTGAAAAAGAGCCCCTGCGCAACACCTCCACTAACGCATGTACTCCGTTGTATGTGATTAGCGGTGTAGCAGTGAAAAAGGTCCCCCCTTGAACAGTTTCCCGCTGTGCCATGTTCCGAAGGTCGTTTAGGCAATTTAAACCGGTGTTGCGGTATAAGAAAAATCTATACCATAACGAAAATTAAACGGTTTTCGGTATGAACCAGTATACCGCCCAGCACTAATTTTAATACGTTCTTGTTTGTCATGGCATCAAATGAGTGTTGGTTAGACATACATTTTACAATTTCATTGTACTCTGTACATGTCACTATATTACTGCAACTACTACTACTTGTTGCTTCAGTGACTGCTCATATATTATCAGGTTCTATTGTGCTTGAGCACATCTGGTACAAGAGCGAGATCAGCTTTGGACACAGAAATGAACTTGTTATTATGGGACTTATTTGAATATACCACACTCACTCATACTAGGTTAGTTTACAGTTACTAACTCATCTAACCTATTCATATTGTAAAGAGATGAAGTAAGCTTCACACAGACAAATCCTGGGCTGGGATTGGAACCCAGGATTACGGAGCTATGAAGCAAAAATCCTAACTGTTGCTATTACTGTGCTTCCCATCTTACTATAAAAAGTTAAATTATGTCTCTAAATTAACACCTGGTTTGTTGTTTTTGTTTTTAGTTCCTTAACTTTTATAAAAGTTCTTAAAAAGCGGTTAAGGTGCATTAAGAAGATTTGTAAATTTTATGGAATTATTTAGTACTAGTTATTCCCACCAGTTTTGGCATGCCTGAAGAAAAACATGATCTGGCTGGAGCTAAGCAGAATAATAAGTACAGGTCTGTGAAATGCTATGGATTAAGTTAGTCTCACCTTCACAATCTTCTTTCAAGAACAAAAGTATGAGAATAAAAATAGTCATATTATGTAGGAGCTCCATCGCCAGTTATTAGTTGTCACACTGAACACATGAAAGCAGCAGCAGTGGCTGCTCTGCATGTTACTACATGCCCATTCCTGTGCTAGACCCTGCATATATTTATGTAGCAATCGGACAAACCTATGACTATAGCAGAGTTTAAACTGTAGTACAAAATCAGTGGACATTAAGCAGTGGAGAAGTTTAGGAAAGTCAAGACAAAAACAGTATAGGACAAAACAATTTACTTAACTAACAAAATAATTTTTGGGAAGAGTAGCTGCAACAGAGTAAACTCTGTAAAGGTTTTTGAATACATTTTAGATACATGCTATTTGAAAAAGATTTAGAATGCTAACATGAACAAGTTGGTCTTTGGCTTTGATGTAAATGTTAAAAAGTTGATGAAGCATCCCAAAGACTAGTGTTCCAGAGAACAGGAAACAGAAAACAAAACTATATAGTGAGACTAGAGTAAAGCAAGAAGACATTAGTTGTCTTGTACAGTTATACCAAGTAACATACAAATGACACTAACAGCATTGTAAGGTAATAGCACAGTTTTATATTTATTATTATTATTATTATAGATTATTCTCTCATAAGGTGCAATTTCAACTTGTTATAACCTGTTGATGCCAAGTGAAGGAAGATTTGATTTTTCAAATATATTTCAGTGTGTGCTAAAACATGTTGCAGTTAATATGCATCTGACAGTGAAGTAATATAGGCAGAGAGGTGTCCTATACATAACCTGACAGAAGGAAGAAACTCAAAACTCAGGTTCTCTGTAATTCAAAGCAATATGTAGCAAATATCACTCTTATTTGTACTGTGTATAGTGTAACTTTTCTGAAGATGGAAAATCCTGGTGTGAACTCCTGTTAGGTTTGGCTCAGATATTTTTAGCTTGCCACTTTGAGAAACATGTATCTGACACCCTTTGCTAGAGCAGGCTTGGTATAATAAAGCTTGGAGAAATGTTATACTGCACCTAGAAAGTGCTTTTGATTGTTTTGTAATGACAGACATTACCAAAGTAATCATAAAGAGTTATTGGCAGATACTTTATTATTTTTACACTGTCTAAATACAGTATATATATATATATATATATATAGAAATGGAACTTCTTGGATTCATTCTAAAATCAATTGAAGGGTTTTTTTAATTTGCTACTACTATTGTTAGTATTAGTAATAAAAATATAAATAGTATGTTTGGAACAGCTGTGTAATTAATGGGACTTGATTTTCAGCATTGTTAAGTCTACTATTAATGTCACACACTACACATGTCACTTCAAATGTCTTATTATTAACCTTGACATTTTTAGTTTCTTCAGGCAAGGCAGGTTCAGGCAGTTACAAAATCTGTTATTATATCCTTATGGTTGTGCTGTAGCTTCAGTCCAGCTAATTCACTGCTATTAAATGAATTGTAATAATGTCAAGATAAATTATGTACATATACATATTTAATGCTGATTATGTTATATACTGTACAATATTTTCTTTAATGGAAAAAGAAAAAACATTCATTAGTGAACAAATACTTCTGAAATATGGCCCATAGTTCTCAGTATATGGCACATAGTTCTTAGTATTGATCTTTATTGTTTGTAAAAAAATAAAAATAAAAAAAAATCTAACAGTCAGTCAGTCAAAATAAAAAAGCTTTGTTTAAATAAAAACTAAGAAAAGTAAAAATCACAGCTTCACATTCAATTTTGCCTATAAAACACTCAATTTTGCTGAATTGACTCTGATTATCTTGAAACCATGAACTTGTTGCAGGTTAGAATATTATGTTAAACTACTTAATTTTGCATAGAGTTGGTATGATGTGTTGTCAGTGCCAATCAACATTGCCCCCAGACTGTGAAATAGCTGATGCTCTAAACTCATTTTCTGTAGTCTTCACGTGTGAAGAAGTAGATAACCTGCTAGTGGTAAAAAATTGAGTATAACTTCCAGATCATTCTGTACCTCTTAGTAGAGGGAGAAGTACTGCTTAGATTAAATAAGATGAAGTCAAACAAATCACTAGGACCAGATAATATTTATCCTTGAGTTCTTTAAGGAGATTAATAAGTACATACAGTATGTACTTAGATGCATATTTTTACAAAGTCACTGTGCAGTAGGGAAATTCTGAAGGACTGGTGATTGGCAAATATTAACCCGATATATAAAAAAATGACCGGGCAGGTCCAGTCACCTATGAGCCAGTAAGCATAACATGCATCACAGGTAGATTAATGAAAGGAATTATTAAGGGTAAGATTGAGCAATACATGAGAAGAACAGGAGTTTTACTGAACAGTCGGCATGCATTCAGAAGAGAATAGGTCATGTTTTACCAACATACTGGAATTCTATGAGGAAGCAACAAAAGGCTAAGATCAAAGTGGAACATATAATAATTTTGATCTTGACTTTCAGAAAAAATTTGATAAGGTTCCACATGAGTGGTTGGGCATCAAATTAAAAGAAGTGGGAGTTCAGGGTTTTTGTAGCGGGATGCAAAATTGGTTCAGTCACAGGAAGCAGAGGGTTATTTTGCAAGGAATGCTATCAGAATTGCCTGATGTAAAAATGTTATCCCACAGTCGTCAGTTCTAGGGCTGCTGCTATTTTTAATATTTATAAATAATTTGGATAGGAATTTAAGTAACAAGCTGGTTAAGTTTGCAGATGATACCAAGATTGGTGGACTGGCAGATAATCTAGAATCTGTTAAATCATTACAGAGGGACTTGGACAGCAAACAGGATTGGGAAGATTTGTGGCAGGTGAAATTTAATGTAAGTAAATGTAAAGTGTTTTATGTAGGAAGTAAAAAAGTTAGGGTTGAATACACAATGGGAGGTCTGAAAATGTAAAAGTACACCTTATGGAATCAACACTATCAATTGCCAGACAGTGTTCAGAAGCCATTAATAAGGCTAATAGAATGTTAGGTTATATAACACAATGCGTCCAGTACAAGTCAAAGGAGGTTATACTCGGACTTTATAAAGCACTGGTGAGGCCTCACATGTACTGTGTATGATTTTAGTCCCCAGGCTACATAAAAGACATAGCAGTGCAGGGAAAAGTGAAGAGAAGAGATACTATGCTGATGCCGGGGCTACAAGAGATGAATTATGAGGAAAGATTAAAAGAGCTGAGCCTGTTTTGTTTAAGCAAAAGGAAGATTAAGGGGAGATATGATTGAAGTGTTTAAAATTATGAAGGGAATTAGTACAGAATATCTAGACTGTTATTTTGTAATGAGTTCATCAAGAACATGGAGACACTGTTGGGAACTTGTTAAGAGCAAATTTTGCACAAACATTAGTATTTATATATTAGTATTCAGATAATGATCCAAAACACATGTCTAAATCAAACGGCCCACGCCCACGGTCCTCTCACCTCTCATTCGTTTGTATGCTTTTGTCAGACACAGTTCCTGCGCTCTCAGCTCTTACAAATTTTTATGTTTTCCTCACTTTAAGTTCCCAATAAAAGAAGAATTATTATGTCCTAATCTTATTGAAGAATTTCATCCTAAAGGGTTTCAACAGGAGAAATGAGTACAAGGGCAATCCTAGTACTGAGAAATGATTTTTAAATAAATAAATAAATATATGTATATATATATATAATATGTATATATATAAAATACACTAGGGGGGCAAGCCCCCCGGCACCTTCAGTGTCCAACCCCCAGTTGCGGCCAGTCTGCTGCTCGTGTTGTGAAGAGAGGGGCTAGACACACCGCAAGGAGACACGGTTGCTCCTCTGAGACCCCCTCTTAAATGGTGATACAATGGGAAAAATGCAGTTTTTTTTTTTACCTCCTCTTTGTTTGATCAGCTGCTGGCTTGCTGTTGCCACCGTGCCGCATGATCTGCATCTTGCACAGCACTTCGAACATTTAAAAGCCTTTACAGCAGCTGTCCTGCTCTCTTTGTCTTTTATTTCCGGCCCTGGGCGTGGTTAAAACTCTTGGCACACTTGGTTAAGTCTCATCTCGCAGGATGTGAGTTCTTGATATTTTTTAGTTTATAATTTAAAAACGGAGTAAGAATCTGAAAATCTAACAACATCACATTAAAGTTCGATAAATTCTGAAATAATTTGATACCAAACATATATATGTAGGTTTTAAAATAAGCCAGATTTAAAGCATGACAAAAAACATGACATAAAAATGTCACATAAAATCGTTGCACTTTTAGGCTTAGGATTTTATATATATATAGAGTAGATATATACCAGTAATGGTGTACTACACGATTACGTGCAGTGAATACACTTGACTTGAGCATTCATAATTTTTATACTCTTTCTCTGTATGTTTAGCATTCATTTACTCAGAGGTTGATGTGCTTGTTGCTTCCTGAGCAGCTGTTTTTTTCTCCACCCTAGCGGCCTGCTTCTTCTTTTCTTTCGTCGGCATCTTTTCGCGTTAAAACTGATTAAGTCAATGTTTGTGTTACAATTACTCTTTAGTATGTTTTCCTTAATTTTTCACTTAAGCTGGCATTTAAGTCTTCAATCTGCCTCAAGAATGATTTAAGATATGAAGAGGTAGGGGAAGTGATGGCAAAGGTGGTAGAGATGAGAATGGCGCCTGTACGCATGCACTGCATGGCCGACCTGCTGGCCGCTGCCGAAAGTTGATTCTACAATAAAATAAAAAGAGGAATAACCTTGGAGGTCAATCATTACCATGAAAGCGGATAGTAGATGTTACAGTAGTATACTGTATGTGTACCAAATTTCAGGTCAATAGGTCAAATTGTTTGCGAGCTACCAGTGATTTAAAATCCTGGACAGACAGACAAACAGACAGCCAAGATCTACAGTGGAACCTCGGTTCATGAATGTCTCGGTACATGTACAAATCGGTTTACGACCAAAAAGTTCGCCAAACTTTTGCCTCGGTTCATGACCACACACTCGGTATACGAACAAGCCAGTTTCCCTTTCGGTTTGTGCGCGCCGATGATTTCCGCACCTGTTATATTGCTCTCGGTCAGACGTGCGGGCTTGCACGTGTGTGTGTGCGTGTGTGCTTTCTCTATGAACTCTTTGTACTCTATTTCATTTCCCTTCCGGTTCGTACGCACCGATTACTGTATTTAAGCACGTGTTCAGCCTCTCCCTGTTCATTGTTCTCAGTCAGACGTGTGTGTTTTACCTGTGAACTCTTTGTGCTCTACAGTATTTCGTGTGCTTTTGCAGTTAACCATGGCTTCTAAGCAAGTGAAGAGTGGTGAGAAGAAAGTTTTGCAGAAAACTGAAATCGAAGTAAAGAAAGAAATTATTGAAAAGTATGAGCGTGGCGTTCGTGTTACTGATCTTGCTGCCGAGTACAAGAAGTCAAAATCTACGATTTCGACTATTCTAAAGCAGAAAGAATCTATTAAAGCAGCTGATGTTGCAAAATGAGTTACAGCATTAACCAGGCAGAGGTCTCAAGTTCTGGAAGAGGTGGAAAAACTGTTGCTAGTGTGGCTGAACGAGAAGCAACTTGCAGGGGATAGCGTAAGCGAGGCGATGTTATGCGAGAAAGCCAGGAAGATTCATGATGATTTGCTGCAAAACTATCCTTCTACGAGTAGCGAAAGTGAGGAATTTAAAGCCAGTAGAGGATGGTTTGAAAAGTTTCGCAAGAGAAGTGGCATTCATAGTGTGGTAAGGCATGGAGAGGCTGCTACTTCCGATGCTGAAGCTGCGAAAGAATTCATGAAAATTACACAAATTTAGTGGAGGACGAGACTGAATTGTTCTCCACCCAGTTCCTCCTCACTTCATGCCAGAACTCAACTCATGCAAGGTTAGTTTTCTTGGTGATTTATGGTTAGTTTTTGTATTATGGATTTTTCAAATGTTCATTTTTCGGTGCGTAGCGTGAATTGTTGCAATGTTACTTTTCTCTTTTTTCAAATGTTCATTTTTTTCCCTGTGCTTAAAACTCATTAAAAAAAGTGTTTACAGCGAGTGGTTCATAGCATGATTTGTTGCAATGTTACTTTTCTTGGTGGTTTATTAAATTACAGATTTTTCAAATGTTCCTTTTTTACCCTGTGCTTAAAACTCATTTAAGAAAGTGTTTACAGCGATCGGTTGTAAGGCTATTAGCGTGAACTCCTGCAATGTTACTTTCTTGGTTGCTTGTGGTTGGTTTTTAAATAAAGTTCGGATTTGTTCAAATGTTCCTTTTTTTTTCCCCCTGTGCTTAAAACTCGTTTAAAAAAGTGTTTACAGCAGTCGGGTTGTAAAGGCTATTAGCGTGAACTCCGGCAATGTTACTTTCTTGGTTGCTTGTGGTTGGTTTTTAAATAAAGTTCGGATTTGTTCAAATGTTCAGTTTTTTTTTTCCCTGTGCTTAAAACTCATTTAAAAAAAGTGTTTACAGCGATCGGGTCGTAAGGCTATAGCGCGAACTCTTGCAATGTTAGTTTTCTCTGTTGTTCAAGGTTTTCTCAGTGTTATTCAATGTTTTTACATTTAGTTTACTATTACGATGTGCTTTCTATGGTGCAATTAACTATACAGTGCATCCGGAAAGTATTCATAACTCATCACTTTTTCCACATTTTGTTATGTTACAGCCTTATTCCAAAATGGATTAAATTCATTTTTTTTCTCAGAATTCTACACACAACAACCCATAATGACAACGTGAAAAAAGTTTACTTGAGGTTTTTGCAAATTTATTAAAAGTAAAAAAACTGAGAAATCACATGTACATAAGTATTCACAGCCTTTGCTCAATACTTTGTCGATGCACCTTTGGCAGCAATTACAGCCTCAAGTCTTTTTGAATATGATGCCACAAGCTTGGCACACCTATCCTTGGCCAGTTTCGCCCATTCCTCTTTGCAGCACCTCTCAAGCTCCATCAGGTTGGATGGGAAGCGTCGGTGCAGAGCCATTTTAAGATCTCTCCAGAGATGTTCAATCGGATTCAAGTCTGGGCTCTGGCTGGGCCACTCAAGGACATTCACAGAGTTGTCCTGAAGCCACTCCTTTGATATCTTGGCTGTATGCTTAGGGTCGTTGTCCTGCTGAAAAATGAACTGTCGCCCCAGTCTGAGGTCAAGAGCGCTCTGGAGCAGGTTTTCATCCAAGATGTCTCTGTACATTGGTGCAGTCATCTTTCCCTTTATCCTGACTAGTTTTCCGGTCCCTGCCGCTGAAAAACATCCCCACAGCATGATGCTGCCACCACCATGCTTCACTGTAGGGATGGTATTGGCCTGGTGATGAGCGGTGCCTGGTTTCCTCCAAACGTGACACCTGGCATTCACACCAAATAGTTCAATCTTTGTCTCATCAGACCAGAGAATTTTCTTTCTCATGGTCTGAGAGTCCTTCAGGTGCCTTTTGGCAAACTCCAGGTGGGCTGCCATGTGCCTTTTACTAAGGAGTGGCTTCCGTCTGGCCACTCTACCATACAGGCCTGATTGGTGGATTGCTGCAGAGATGGTTGTTCTTCTGGAAGGTTCTCCTCTCTCCACAGAGGACCTCTGGAGCTCTGACAGAGTGACCATCGGGTTCTTGGTCACCTCCCTGACTAAGGCCCTTCTCCCCTGATCGCTCAGTTTAGATGGCTGGCCAGCTCTAGGAAGAGTCCTGGTGGTTTCGAACTTCTTCAACTTACGGATGATGGAGGCCACTGTGCTCATTGGGACCTTCAAAGCAGCAGAAATTTTTCTGTAACCTTCCCCAGATTTGTGCCTCGAGACAATCCTGTCTCTGAGGTCTATAGACAATTCCTTTGACCATGCTTGGTTTGTGCTCTGACATGAACTGTCAACTGTGGGACCTTATATAGACAGGTGTGTGCCTTTCCAAGTCATGTCCAATCAACTGAATTTACCACAGGTGGACTTCAATTAAGCTGCAGAAACATCTCAAGGATGATCAGGAAAAACAGGATGCACCTGAGCTCAATTTTGAGCTTCATGGCAAAGGCTGTGAATACTTATGTACATGTGCTTTCTCAATTTTTTTATTTTTAATAAATTTGCAAAAATCTCAAGTAAACTTTTTTCACGTTGTCATTATGGGGTGTTGTGTGTAGAATTCTGAGGAAAAAAATGAATTTAATCCATTTTGGAATAAGGCTGTAACATAACAAAATGTGGAAAAAGTGATGCGCTGTGAATACTTTCCGGATGCACTGTATTTGTGCTTAAAAATCTTTAAAAAATATATATATTTACATACAGTTTGTACGGTCTGGAACGGATTAATTGTATTTACATACAATCCTATGGGGGAAATTACTTCGGTTCACGACCAAATCAGTTTACGACCAGAGTTTTCGAACGAATTATGGTCGTGAACCAAGGTTCCACTGTATATCTTATATATAAACGTCTACGCATGGAAGTGTGTGTGTCTGTCTGGCCTGGAAGTGAGAGGTGGAGTCGGGCAAGGGCTCCATCTCCTAGGAAACAGAAAACTTGCTTAGCCACAAATACAGAAGGGGGGCGAGCACAGTGGCAAAATGAACCTCTCAGGTGACAGATGCCCAGAGTAGTAGACAATTTCAAAAGTTTCTAGGACCCCGTGCTTTATACAGCACAGGCTTATACAGCTAGTGTGTAATATATAATTAAATATCTATCCTCTTTAATAAAATCCCTGTGTGCATCCAGTGTCCGTGTGTGTGTCTCTTCTGGTGAAATGCGCATGCACGGGGTATGGTGCGACGCTTCAAAGGCCGCCTGACGCGTCACACAAGACAGAAAGGGCGGGACCTATAAAATATCGCGCGGCCGATCCAATCGGATTTCGGTAAATGAGGTAAGACCTAAAACATAACACCGAAAAATCCAATTGGGTACTGAGACGCGGAGACCAGCTTCCCCAAAGAGGTGGGATTAGTGTTTGTTGTTGTGCAAGTGTTCACTCTGAGGATGTCAGATTTGTGATTAACAAACTTGGCCCGGTAAAGTGTCAGTCGTTGAAGGGGTTTTCCTAAATATACGAATTTTCATGATATTACAATAGGATGCTTTTAAAAGTAGATTTATTTTTCGCGCACATAAAATCCGTTGCTGGGGAGACGTCACACATACAATAATCAGCTGCATGCCAGCACAGATTTAAATACTTGCTGGGGAACTGCACAGTACTTGCTGGAGAGACGTATTACTGCCAGAGAAAATTAAAGGCACACAATACAGTGACGCATATTACAGACACATACAAGCCAGGATTACTGTAACAGAAAATAGACAGTCCCTTGCCATTTAATATAGACTGTTCCTACTAATGTTTATGCACTACTATTCTAGCGCCCGTTATTGTAACGGGCTTAATGTCTAGTATTTATAATATACATTATATGCACACACACACATTAACCAGGAAACTAAAACTGGGTTGTCATTGGATCTTCCAGCAGGATAATGATCTGAAACACATGTCTAAGTCAAACCTGCAATGGTTAACCAGATGTGGGTAGAGTAGCCAAAAATTCTACTCAAGTAAGAGTAGCATTACTTCAAAATAATATTACTCAAGTAGAAGTAAAAAGTAGTCATCCAAAAAATTACTCAAGTAAGAGTAAAAAAGTATTTGGTGAAAAGACTACTCAAGTACTGTGTGTGTGGTACGGCAGCTGTACTTCCTCAGAAAAGAAAGCTCTCCTCAGAAAAGAAAGCACTCCACAGGGTCGTCAGGACAACGGAGAGAACAATTGGTTGTACCCTCCCCACTCTGGAACAAATCTACACGTCCCGATGTCGCAAAAAAGCAATAGACATTTCACAGGATTCATCACATCCCGGTCATTGCCTCTTCCAGCTTTTGCCATCGGGCAAGAGATACAGAGCTATGAAAACTAGGACAAACCGCCTTAAAAACAGCTTTTATCCGAAAGCAATCATGGCCCTGAACTCAGAATAAAACTGCTCCATATTATTCTACCAATGTGCAATATAGACCTTAAGTCAGCAAGTGCGATTTATATATTTATTACTATTCGGTTTGTTATTATTTTTCTCTCTTCTTGTCTTTTTGTCTTTTTAACTCTTATACTCACACTGAGTCGATTGCACCTTCAATTTCGTTGTTCCTTTGTAAAAGTGACAATGACAATAAAGATCTATCTATCTATCTAACTGATCATAATAAATGATTTATTTTTTAGAAATGTTGTATTAAGACAATATAAATATATAGATAATATAAAATTTATAGATAATATAAAATAATGTGAAAATTCTGCTATTTCCAAATAATAAAATAATAAAAAATGAGTAAAAATAAATAACATCTTTACAAAATAAAGATGCACAAATAACACAAAGTTCCAAATCTCAGTTTTTCACAACAAAGCTTTTGAAGCCAATACCTACAGTAGGTAACATGTATGTTTGAACAGTGCAAACTACTTACAGTGACAAGATATACTGTACACTGACAGTATAATACTGCATATTCACTTGCCCTCCAAATAGCACAGCTGATAGAAAATAACAGAACAAGGCAGCTTGTGAACATACAAGAAGTCTCACTTTACCTTAACTGTCTGTGTCTGTGCATGTTTGGTTAAAACGTACTTGTTGTTCACTCAGTGAAGTGGTGGTTAAGCTTCAGCAGGAGTTAGCTCTCATTTTTCATGTACAGTGGAACCTTGGATTGCGAGTAACTTGGTTTCCGAGTGTTTTGCAAGGTGAGCTAAAATTTTTAATAACTTTTGACTTGATAAACGAGCAAGGTCTTGCAATATGAGTAGTCCATATACGCTTTGTCTGCCGAGCGTCACGTGATCACAACTGAGCTGATGGTTCTTCCCTCTCTCGCTGCAGGATTGTGGGCGATTGTCAGTCGGCCTGCCTCACTCATATAGTCAACATCTGTACCAGCGTATACTGTTTACTACAGCATTGCGACCAGGGGCCTCATGTATAACGCCGTGCGTAGAACTCACACTATAACATGGCGTAAGCACAAAAGCGGGATTGTGCGTAAGCACAGAAAAATCCAGATGCAGGAATCTGTGCGCACGCATACTTTCACGTTCTTCCACTACATAAATCCGATCAGCGTGAAAAGTAACGCACGTGCACGCGCCTTCTGTCCCGCCCCAACTCCTCCCAGAATTACGCCTCTTTGAATATGCAAATCAATATAAATAGCCTTCTGTGAAAAGACAATGGGAAAAGCACAGGGGGAAAATATAAGAATTTCAGCGAATACCAAGTGGAGGCAAAGGAAAAAACGTACTATTTGTTGGTTTAAATAGTGGTATAATCAACAAAAGAAAGTTCATCGAGTGACAGAGTGTCGGAAAAACTCGAAAGATCAAATTCACAAAGTCGCACAGTGCCCGAAATAAAAAAAAAATCACATATCAAAGTCGCCGTGAAAAGGCAAGTCGTAGCCCACCGTCTGAGTGTCATATGAAAGCTTATTAGGGTACAAACAAAAAAACATAGGCACACAGTGGGGGAAAAAAGCACGAAATGTCAACTTTAATCTCGAAATTTCCACTTTAATCACATAGTTTATTTTGCCATTAAAGTAGAACATCATAAACTTCATCTTAAAATCGTTTATTTTACTAGTTTCTCAAGTAGCATGTTAAATGCTTTGTTCTGTGTTTGATCTTCTATGTGCTCTATGTGTGTGAATCACTATGGTGCTTCCGTTCTTTCTCTTTCTCCGACAGGACACAGAATGCATTACATTTGAGATATTACAGCTCTCTGAATAAATAAAATACTGAGATGTATACGTGATATCATTTTCATGATGATAGGAATGAAAGCATGTTATTAAACATGGGAACACGGTGGCGCAGTGATTGTTCATATCTCACGCAAGAGGCTTGCTGCACCATGTGCGACCTTCGATGAAATAATTTATTACAGAAGTTCTGTCTCTTTCAAACGTACTAACCTCCAATTCCTGTCCATACTTTTCTTTCTCCAATCGCCACACAATCAGCTCTGTAATAGACGTTAAGCCATTTGTAAGCTTAGAACACCGATTCTTCAAAACTTTTAAGGAACATTGAAATATCTTCGTAGTACATGTTTAATTATTCTATTCGTCTATTCTTCCAGTGTCGCGTCAGCACCAGCAAGAATACAGCGCAAGGCAGGAGCTATCCTTGAACTAGCTATACGCTGCGGCACCGTGTCCTCACATGTTTAATTATTAACAATACAGATTATTTAAATGAAGTTAAAGTTTTATCAGTATACTATAAGCAACATATTTTGCTGCATTTCATCTTAAAAATGATATTGTCATCATACGCGCTTTATAAAGTAGCGCAGGTTGTGCAATATTATAACTGTAGTGTAAGTTTACAGTGAGGTGATTGTACTTATAAGTACAAACAGTTCTACAAGGAGCACTTGATGGACTGATTGAGTGCGTTTATAGTTCTTGGGATGAAACTGTTTCTGAAACGCGAGGTCCGTACAGGAAAGGCTTTGACGCTTTTTGCCGTGGTTGAGGTAGTGTGTACTTGAAACTGTACAGTAATCCCTCCTCCATCGCGGGGGTTGCGTTCCAGAGCCACCCGCGAAATAAGAAAATCCGCGAAGTAGAAACCATATGTTTATATGGTTATTTTTAGATTGTCATGCTTGGGTCACAGATTTGCACAGAAACACAGGAGGTTGTAGAGAGACAGGAACGTTATTCAAACACTGCAAACAAACATTTGTCTCTTTTTCAAAAGTTTAAACTGTGCTCCATGACAAGACAGAGATGACAGTTCAGTCTCACAATTAAAAGAATGCAAACATATCTTCCTCTTCAAAGGAGTGAAGCAAACAAATCAATAGGGCTGTTTGGCTTAAGTATGCGAAGCACCGCGGCACAAAGCTGTTGAAGGCGGCAGCTCACACCCCCTCCGTCAGGAGCAGAGAGAGAGAGAGACAGATAAAAAAAATCAATACGTGCCCTTTGAGCTTTTAAGTATGCGAAGCACCGCGCAGCATACTTAAAAGCTGCACACAGAAGGTAGCAACGTGAAGATAATCTTTCAGCATTTATAGACGAGCGTCCGTATCGTCTAGGTGTGCGAACAGCCCCCCTGCTCACACCCCCTACGTCAGGATCACAGATAGTCAGCGCAAGAGAGAGAGAAAGAAAAGTAAGTTGGGTAGCTTCTCAGCCATCTGCCAATAGCGTCCCTTGTATGAAATCAACTGGGCAAACCAACTGAGGATGCATGTACCAGAAATTAAAAGACCCATTGTCCTCAGAAACCCGCGAAGCAGCGAAAAATCCGCGATATATATTTAAATATGCTTACATATAAAATCCGCGATGGAGTGAAGCCGCGAAAGGCGAAGCGCGATACAGCGAGGGATTACTGTATACCGATAATTCTCTTTCCGATCAGCTGCTGCTGTGATTTACACTCGGATACAGTGATATAAATACTCCGAGTGGTGCAGTGAGAGTAATATGGAAAAAGATGATCCGCAGTGGCAACCCTTAATGGGAGCAGCAAAAAGAAGAACAAGATGCAGTGAGCGTAACAACACTAAAGCAGTTATGGTATTTGGAATACTATGGCTATTCCCTGGTCCAATATATTGCTACAGGTTAATTACAATCAGATGCATTACACTAATAAACAATATGCAGTTAATTTCAGTGTATTTATAAAGCCGCGTCAGGAATGTGGAGCTAAGAAAGAAAGGATGAGCACACAGGAACAGTAGTTTGACCATTCTGTGGACCATTATATTGTTACAGGTTAATTACAATCAGATGCATTAAATTTATGAACGATATGCGGTTAATTTCAGTGTATTTGATAAAGCCGCCGCCGTGGATGTGGATCTAAGAAAGGGTAACCACATAGGAACAGTAGCACTGCTTTGACGCTGGGTGCCGCCAGTCTGCAAAACCGAGCGGAGAAATTGTGTACGCCAAGGTATGAGTTACCGTGGAAATATGCGTGGCTTTACGCCAAGTTTAGGTTTTATACATCGCGATTTGAGCGTGGAAAGGTTCGTACGCAACATTTCTGTGCGTACGCCCCGTATATACACGAGGCCCCAGGTGTATGTGCTGTGACGTGTGAGTCCCTGTCTTGCAAAACACGAAGCTGAGTCTCAATACTTTAGCGACACCATCTTTATTCAGCTTGAAACAGGAACAGTGCGGTTATTTATTGTAGCGGGATCTGCCACTCTCCTATACACTGACACAGCAGTCAGGCAGGATCATGCCCAGGTTAGTGCCAAGTAATACTGTGCCCTACGCATTTATAATGTTCCTTGTTCCTTTTATTACCTATCAATGGCAGATG